>NW_015505912.1:527215-573385 GCF_001515645.1 Sinocyclocheilus grahami | reverse complement strand
GAGTTGTTTTCTCGTTATAACGACTTAATTTTCTCGTTATATCGACATAACGAGAGTTGTTTTCTCGTTATAACGACTTAATTTTCTCGTTATATCGACATAACGAGAGTTGTTTTCTCGTTATAACGACTTAATTTTCTCGTTATATCGACATAACGAGAGTTGTTTTCTCGTTATAACGACTTAATTTTCTCGTTATATCGACATACTCTTGTTTTTTATACATAATTATACATAATCCATTTTTAGATTGGTAAACCAAATTCAGACTTTAAGCTTCAATCTCAAATGTAATGCATGGAATTTATGGAAAAGCAATAAATAAATAACAGTGCTAATAAGTGGGGGGCGTGGTGACTTTTGCGATCGGCGTGCCAGTCAATTTACCCCACAGCCAATCACGGGCCCCATCCTTGCTCGGGCCCCGGGGCTTCAGCCCCACCTAGCCCAATGGTTAATATGGCCCTGGCGGCAACCACATGTGACGACCCCGGGCTGGACTCTGCTTTGTCCACGGTGAAAGCCGATCCGGCGATCCACAGCGCAAAGTTGTAGTACTTCCTCAGCGACCAGCACGGATCAGCTCCAGGCATGACGAAGCAGATATCATCCTCTTTTGGAAGGCCAAACAAAGTAGTTTCGCTTTCACAACTAAACACACAGCGCCTTCACGACATGCTTGCGGCGGCAACAACAACAATACTACAGCGAGAATAAAAGTTACGACTTCTTTCTTTGCGTGAACATTTGGGCAACGTTATGCAAATCTTCCCACATCGTGACGTAGACATGTGGGGGCGTGTTAGAACGAGGCATTTTTACGTAGGCGTGGCTGACTCTTAACTTTTATAAAGAATATCTCTTTGGATTTGAGACTTTAGTCTTTACAACTTTACAGATCTTCTTTATGCACCAAGAGCTTGTAACACTCCAAAGAGAAAGGAAAAATTGAAATCGCATCATATGACCCCTTTAATCTTGAGTACCTATAGACAGAGGTGTAGCAGTAGGGCAGGCAAGGCAGGCAATTGCCTGGGGCCCCGCATTTTGAGGGGGCCCCCGACAGCTGACCATTTGAACAATCGGAAATGTCATTATTAATATAACATGGAGCAATATATCTGCATCCCCCCTAAGGGGCCTCCTCTTGCGTTACGCTGGATGTGCTTGTTTTTTCCTCGTGATGCGTCGGCCTCCGTTTTCAAACTGGCACAGCGCTTACTCGTGCATTTGCTCATTTAAACATGAAGAGGACTTATCCATCTGGCAGCCAGAAGCAGAAAAAAGCAAGAAGAGGAGGAAAAGAGGAAACATGACAGCAGTAAATGATGGAGATAAGATTGACTTAAGGATAATTGTATGACAGACAAATGTTTTTGTTGTTAATTCCAGCTTATTTTCGTTTAATTATTTGCAAGATGAATTACTGGTAATAGTCCAATTACTAATATGGCTACTGGGAAACAGGTTAGCTATGGTTGCACTTAGCAGCAGCATATTGTGTAGTATGGAGCCCTGTACATGACATGCAAGAAAAAATTAATCGTGGGCACAATTTATTAATTCGTTACCTCGATTTACTAGATCCTGCGCACGATTTATTCATTCATTCATTCCCTCGATTTAAGTAAATCATGCGCTTGATATAATAATTCGTGCCCTCGTTCTAGGTAAATCGTGCGCACAAAATAATAATTTGTTGTACTTCCTGTCCGCGTGCGCATTCTTCTTGTTGTCATGTTATGTTATAGACAGAGACACTTTAATTGGGTTTTATTTTGAGTTCAGCCTGTTCACAATTTATGTTCTATTATATGTGTTTTAACTACTTTTTGTATGTTGTATAAATATATATCTAGGTAACGTAGATATATTAACAAAATCTTTTAGAAGGGCCTCATCTATTAATTTTGCCTGGGGCCCCCACTTCATCTTGGTTCGCCTCTGCCTATAGAGTAGTATTGCATCCTTCATATCTCGGAAGATTCTTTAGTTTTATCAAATTTATATAAGACAGATACAGCTTTACACTTCTCTCTGAAAACATTCGAGCTCCTGGAGGCGTGCCGTGGGCGGAGTTTTAGAGTTACGAGCACGCGAAGCTTTGACATAAATAAAACAGGAGCTATGTCATATAACTATGTCTAAAATTCAGATCCAGCCATATATATTAGATCCAGAATTGGATCCTGACGACTTCCGTAACCCAAATGAAGCATGTTGAGCGGAACTTTTGTGAATGTTTTAAAATTGTATGCAAAACAATACCCCACTCTGTTCAGGATATATAGTACATACTGTACAAACAGTAAAACAATATTACATTAATTTAATCAATGTAGACTGCAGCCCTCTGTTGGTGAAAATAATCACTACACAATTACCCTGGTAACCAGCAGGGTATGTTAGTCAGGATTTTTTGCAGGGTGTTTTGAATGTGCTAAAAAAACAGGGATATTTCCGGGGACAGGGCACCGAAAACCAAATTGTCTCCAGAAAATGGATGTCTGGTAACCCTAATACATAGTTGAGTTTTTGACAGGAATAACACCATGATGGTGATGTATCAGCAAGAGTTTGAAAAATAATTGTGATGTCCGGTTCGCGAACAGATCTTTCTATTGAACCGATTGTTTTTAGTGAACCGGTCGAACCAGTTCAACAAATTGGAATGAATCGTTTGAAACCGTTTGCGTCTCCAGTAAGCACTAATCCAGAAATTACTTAAGTTACTCACTTTTTGATGTGACTGACACTCCCTCTGACTTGAAATAAACCAATATCCCGGAGTTATTAATTTAATCCAACAGTACACTGACTGAACTGCAGTGAAAAGAGAACTGATAACGAGCACGATTAAAGGTGGGATAAGCGATTTTTCAAAAACACTTTAGGGTGCTTTCACACTTGGTTCGCTTGCCTGGTCCGAACCAGAGCTCAATTGCTCCCCCCTCCCCCTGTCCCCGCTGAACTGCGTTCATATTATTTTATTTGGGTCTGAACCGCGGTTCATTTGGGTCATCAAGCCAGCAGCTGTTTACCCCGTTGCTAAGTAACAACGGTGCAGGAGAAGGCGGCAAATGCATAACATTGCTCTCTGCACTTTTATATATTTACGTTTTTTTACCATTCATTTTGTTTGCCAAGCTTCGGTACATAACGGCACTTACATCTGTCTTACGAATGTACCGCAAATGCTCTAAAGAACGCTGAAGGCGAACAGAAATGAGATATACAGCTCTCTGTTTGCAGCGCGTCAGTCACGCTCAACAGGAAAGTGAGTGAAACACACAATTTTATCAAATAATACGTCATTATTAGCGGTTCACTTTCGCGATTTGGTACGACTGCGTTCACATCAGCAGCAAACCGTATCGGAGTTCACATGAACCGTACCCCAGACCACCCTTTTTAAGCGTACTCGGGTACGGTTCGCGGGTGCGCACCCGAGGTTGGAAGACAGCGTTCACATCATCCAAACGAATCGAACTCTGACGTCAATCGAACCCGGGTGTGCACCAAAAGTGCTAGTGTGAAAGCACCCTTCGAAAACTGATTCGGGCCGACTAGTAAAACAAACTTGTAGCCAATCAGCAGTAAGGGGCGTGTCTACTCATGATGTGGAGGAGAAAGAGTTCAGTGCACAGGACGGACATTAGCCGAGCCGAGCGACAGATAGATAGATAGAGATGGCGGATAAAAAACAAAAGAGGAAAACGTTTGCGGAACAAAAGAAGGCTTAAGGCAAGATGAAGAACCCGTGTAAATATCGGATCAGCTTTCCAGCGCTGGAGAGAACTGAAGGAGCGGAAGACCTGCGATCGGACGCTGAGGTTGTTTTGTTTCTTCTCGATAGGTGTGTAACAGATAGATAGAGATGGCGGATAAAAAACAAAAGAGGAAAACGTTTGTGGAACAAAAGAAGGCTTAAGGCAAGATGAAGAACCCATGTAAATATCGGATCAGCTTTCCAGCGCTGGAGAGAACTGAAGGAGCGGAAGACCTGCGATCGGACGCTGAGGTTGTTTTGTTTCTTCTCGATAGGTGTGTAACACTGTGTCTGCGCCGCAACAGCTAAAGTCTGTCTAGTACACTCGACGCGACAAAGCGACCGTTGAAAATCATGTATGTAGACCATAGATATGTATATAGGTTATATCTATGGTGTAGACAGCATCACTGATAAGGAGTTCCATAGTATTTTGTTGCTCCGCGCCACTCGCGTCCGGTGTAGACACGGTGTAACATTGGTTTTGCTTTGTTTCACAGAACTAATCGTTGCCTGGGTTGCGTATGTATGTGTGGGGCGGAGCTATCAAAATAGGGGCAAGACCCTTTTGGGGTAGGGGTGTGTTTGTTTTGGTGATTTCAAATTTCTACATTGGCTACCAGAAATCGCTTAGCCCACCTTTAAGGCTAGAAGGGATACAGCAAAAACTACTGGGCATGCGCACATTAATATAGCGTAGTTTTTCTCACACTGTACAACAATGACTATTTTTGCATTCTTGTAAGGGGTAGGTTTAGGATTGGGGTAGGTGTAGACGTTAATAAAACACAATCTAACAGGTAGAAAATTTAATTTATTGTTAGCTTTCTAGCCACAACCCAGAGCAGCTGATATTGATATACTGAGCATGTGTGCAGCGTGCCATGTACTAACGATCATACACGGCTGCATTACAATTTTTGAAACAACTGATGGAGCAAAGGAAACATCTTTAAAGTATTATTCATTTTATTTATGTATTTATTTTTTTTAAAGATGAATGTATCTGTGTTTAAGGACTTTGTGTGTTCAGTTGAGGATTCTCTTAGGTTATAGACAAAAGGGTTTTTTTATGATCTCGGTCAGGGATGTTAAACCATAATAATTGAGATGCTATGTTTAATAGGAAACAAGTGTACTGTAATTATAGTTAATGATGACACATTCACAAATAAACAGTTGAGTGTTCAAACAATACAATTTTAACAAAGAACAATTGCTGAAAAAATGCACTTACACACTTAACACACTGTACAGCTATGTGGGGGAAGGGGTAGTTTATGCCCTTTGACTTTTGAGGTTACACCCAGTCTCCCTTGGCAACAGGGAGTCTAGACAGATTAATAAGCCTAACCAAGAGATAATAGTTTGCTCTATATTCCTCTTAACTTTTGTCCTTGAAAGTATTTTAGCATTTGCTGTAATACTGTAAAGAAAAACCAAATTGTGGAATACAAAAAGTTTATTGTGCTTTTCCAAATACACAATAACAGAATAATAGCATACAAAATATATACTGTATATACAAGAAACTACATGCGCAACATGAACATAAATATTTGTACACAGATCAAACCATCTAATGTTCAGAAATATTTGTACAAATTTATTTTTCTATTTTAATGTTGTTTAAAAAGCATTACAGTAAAAGTTGTCTAGTTGGGTTTTCATGTTAATTATTTTAACAATTAATTGTTTGTGGAACTATCAAACTACACATTTATTTGTTTCATAAATAATCCATGGTATTGGTGAAAAGGTGATATAAAGCAAAAAATTATGTAATCAAACCGCGAGAGCGAAGCAAGCAGCTTCTTTTGATTCGCAGTTCTCGAATCTCGATCTCATTCCCGAATATAGAATCGGTTGCAACGGTTTTCAAATCACCAGTACACTGAACTGGAAATGGTTTCTTTTGGACACATCTGATTTAAGAACAGATGAGCTGATGATACTGTGCATGTGTGCTTCACTGTAAAGTTTCCAAACAGTACATGACCGACTGCCTGGAGGGGGCCAATCTAGTGAAACGTAAGTTTATTTAATAACATAATGGATTATGCATCGTAAGTGGATCATGGTTTCTGCACTGATGAAGACTAATTTATTCACTTTATATCTTCAAGACTTGTAAAACATCCTCGTTTGCACATCACTACCTGTATTTGGGTGCTTTATTTGCCAAACTTAACTGTAAGAATCTTATCAGATCATGATGATGTTTTAACTGACTGAAGTTATGATTACTGACTTTATATATTTGAATGTGTTGAGTGTATTTTCATCCCGGCCCGGGACGATAGACTTGACATAATTACGTCATCACAAATTACATCATTACATTAGGGTGTAAAAGAACCGGTGAACCGTTTTTTTTTAACCGGTTCATTGAAACAAACTGTTCAAAAGAACCGGTTTGCGGAAAAGAACCGGACGTTCCATCACTGAAGAAAAACAGACCTACCAGAGTCGAGATCTAGAGGGCAATGTGGAGAGCAAGATGTGGATGAGGAAGAAGAAGAGAGGGAAGCTACACAGGAAGATCCAATCTGAAATCCACTCCTGGAGCTCAGGTGTGGAACAGGAGCCCTGTGGCCATCAGGAACCTCATACAGCTAAATGAAAAAATAAATAAATAAATACACACAATATTACAATTACTTGAAGGTTTCCAGTTTTGCAAATTTGCATGAAATCAGTCTTCACAATCAGTTAAAATGGTGAACAGTGCTAAACCTACTCCACAGTGGTGAACTGATGAATTATGTGTGAAGACTTTCTCCAGCTCCAGATCTAGTCTCTCTTCACTTTGACGCAAGCGTGACGACAGTCGAGTCAATGACGCAGGTGGGATTAATAGAGCAGGGGACTGAGAAGAGAGAAAAACACATACTGGTATTAGTTTGATTACAGAAGCCTTTTATTGATACCTTTAGTCTACGCTTTTTTTTTATTTTATTTTTTTATTAAAAGATAGTGTTGTTGGGTCCAAGTCAAGTCCAAGTCCTTAACCAACTGAGTTTGCAGCTGACTCCAACAGAAACTGGGAGTGTTGATATTCAATTAATTAACCATTATTCGTTGTGATGAAAAGAAATACAAATCGCATATTAATCCCTTTTTTAAATACTGGAATTTTGCTGAGCCCCTTAGTGGTTGAGAACAACTGCTCTATCAATAAACAACTTTAAACTTTTTCACTAATATTTTCATTAATACATTTTATTATGTTTACTTAGCTGCAGCGAGAATATGTTTCCTACATTTTCGTCCCCATGATGTATTTGAATTAAACACTCTTAAAAAGCACATAATACATATTCAAACTCCTACGAATGATGGAAACGTCAAAGTTAGCATGAAAAAAAAATTAAAGCAAAACATACATATATTTTCAGTTCATGCTGGATGGTGTGATTTAATCAATCTCCCAAGCCTGGTATTAATTTACATATTTAAAAATTTAAAATTACACAGGAAGGAAGAGACTGATCAACATACAGTATAAAACAGCCCACCACAGTTTGCTTTTTGTGCACGACATTTAGGGTATATATATATATATATATACATATATATATATATATATATATTTCAAAGTCTATATGCCATAAACCTTGAAAAATGTGGCTAATCTGCAACTAGTTGTTCTCCAATGTGGAGAATGAAGGATTACAAACACTGGTAAATGTAGCCACAGGGGGATATTTATAACACATTTCATTGTAAGCGAGTACTGCAATATGCTGCATTCTTGTTAATGTGACTAATAAACTTTGAAGTGAGTTTACTTTACAGTATATCTGATAAAGTGCTGTGTGTGTGTGTGTGATGTTGCAGATTGCTGGTCTACAATTTGGTGCAACAGTATGCTATAATGGATAAAAACCAACTAACAACAGCCATAACAAAATACCATATATCTATCTAAAACTAAACTGAAATTAAAAACCATAATACATAATGAAATGAGATAATGAAACTGTAATAACCCTAAGAAGTGTGATATCTGTTTGCAGCTGGCCAGCATGTGTTCAAAGCAGAACCGTTTTTGATACAACCACTCTTCCTGTTACTTTTTGCAATCCTCCTCACTTCCTCTAACATTTTTGTACATGTGTCAGAATATGGCACTTTAGTGCATTTGAAGGCTTCACCCGCAGACCACTGAACTCGTTTGAATTTTATGAGCATCTAGAAGCTTTTGGTGCAGCCAAGAATGTGCTTCCCTAAACTATAATACAAACAGAATTGGATTCTAATTTTGCGATAATATGTTGCGACATACTGATACATGACATGCAATGACATAGATTTCCATGCAAGAGAAAGGTTGAAAAATTTAATGTCAAAATAATCCACCCCCAAGTACGATATGATCCTTGGATATGGCTGGGATCCCTCCTTAAATGTAAGTTTGCCAAAGGTTAATAAAACTGTCTAGACATTGTGAAAAACACTTAACATGCCCTTATGTACCAAGACAGTGATAATAAAGATCAAATTAATACACTTTATGGACGATGCATACTACAGTATATACAGGCAAGCAGATGAGCCCAGAATATCAACACAACGTGCTAAATTACGCTTTAAGTGCTTTATTTAAAATGGTTTAGCTTAAATGCTTAACGTGAAACTTAGCACATTGCGTTTATGGGTTCATCTTTACATACACAGTACGTTTTATTAATATGGTGTATACTGAATTTCGCTTTTTTTAATAATAAAAAAAAGAGTGGAAATAGAGTATTTAATAGGACAATAATACTATAATTAAAATGGGATATGTTGTCCTCTCTTTGATACAGACTGTACAGACTAGTACGTCGACTGTGCAGCTCATATTGTTATCGATATTATGCACTCGAAACCATGACTCCTTTTACAGACTAAAGACACCTTTACTGATCAGCGGGTTTAATTTGGTTAAGGTTAGGTGTAACAGTGTGCTTTGGGGAGAGGGACAAGTAATGTCTCCATAAAGCAGTATCCACTACTGATTTAAATAAATATACACTGAATATGTTGTTGCTATTATTATATATGCTGTTTTATAATGTACTACAATACACTGAGGTGCAAATAGCATCTGCCACTATTTACACTTACGTAGTGCAAGAAAATACTGCTACTTTCACTTAGTGTAAAAAGCACCAAATGCTCTTGATAATACTATAATTAAAATGGGATATGTTGTCCTCTCTTTGATACAGACTGTACAGACTAGTACGTCGACTGTGCAGCTCATATTGTTATCGATATTATGCACTCGAAACCATGACTCCTTTTACAGACTAAAGACACCTTTACTGATCAGCGGGTTTAATTTGGTTAAGGTTAGGTGTAACAGTGTGCTTTGGGGAGAGGGACAAGTAATGTCTCCATAAAGCAGTATCCACTTCTGATTTAAATAAATATACACTGAATATGTTGTTGCTATTATTATATATGCTGTTTTATAATGTACTACAATACACTGAGGTGCAAATAGCATCTGCCACTATTTACACTTACGTAGTGCAAGAAAATACTGCTACTTTCACTTAGTGTAAAAAGCACCAAATGCTCTTTGCACTTTTGGTGAAATTTGTAAGATTTTTGCGTGTCAAAATACATTCCCTTAACCCAGTTTATTGTTCATTGACTACTAGAAGTAGTGGTGGGGGATGAGGAGATACCCCCTGACAATGTAAGTGGTCTTAAGTCGATGATACAAAAGGAAGAGTCAAATTTTGGCTTAGATAATGAGGAACAGAAAACAGATGATATTTAAAAAATGAGAAAAGCTGATACACCCATTTCCCTTCACAGCTGAGCTGAGGGATAAAGTTCATAGTGATTGTACTGTGATGTAACCTAGTTTGAGCAAATTATAATGTCAGAGGGTAACACAGACTTTTGGTATATACCATGGTACTGCATGGCCCCGGTTACACTGGTATTAACATCTGTCCTGAGTGAGCAGTGTCAGGGAACTTTACTTTTAAAATAATGCATTACAATATTGCATTACTCCATAAAAAAAAAAAAAAACTAATTGCATTACCTAGTTACTCTTTATGGAAAGTAATGCATTAGCCTATGTTACTTTTTGTCACACGGGCTGGGCTTGCTTATTTGTTTTTAATAAAAAAAATAAAAATATATATATTTTTGGCAACTGTAAACACCAAAAGAGAAAATTAATAAGCCTCCGGCTAAAGTAAACGTCTCTCCACCTCACTTCCAATTTCTCTCAACACGGGGACAGGAAAGGTGTCAGTATTACAGTAAATAAATGGGAAAACAAAGTAACTTGCATTAATTATTTGAAAAAGTAACTCAGATATTTCTTTGTAAATTTAAAAACAATGCGTTGCTTTACTAGTTACTTGGGAAATGTTATCTGATTGCATAACTCACGTTACCCCCCCCAACACTGTGGGTGAGTCAGCTCAACTCAACTAATGGCTGAACAGTAATATGGGACTAGAATTTATTTTAAGATTATAATTTGATTCAGGCCCACATGATTTAGTCAGAAGATGGAATCCCTTCACCTGTGTGGATTTGTCTTCCCTGTCGTGTCCGTCGCCCTCTTTGGGCCACTGGCCTTGCAGGTACGACCCTACAATCGCATCCAAAGATACTGTGTGCCGAATCGGAGTCTGCAAACGCCACTCTGCTTGAGTTCTATCACCTGAGGAAACAAGAAAGCTTAAAAACACCTGAAATCAAAATTATCACAGCAAATTGCATGGACAGAAAACAAGTGCTCATTTCTTCATGTACTTCAATGGGGGGGAAATGCTTTCATCCTATATTATCTTTTGTGTTATATTTACTATTCATTGGTTTAGATCATAAAAATGCTTCTATTAATTATTTATTATAAATTATATTATCATTAAAATAACAATTTGAGCTGTAAAGATTAGCATGATTTCCATAATGTCTTAGTATTTGGATTGTCCGTCCGGTAACACTGGAGCTGATATGAACAAAACCAGTTCTCTAGCATGACCTGAGATGTTTCAAAGAGCATCTTGTGCTTCAATGGATGCAAGAAAATCTGGAAGTTCACATGATCAGTGCCACAAATTGTATTATTTGATTAGTAAAATATCTTAAATATTCTTATTCATTCTTCTCCATATGTCAAAAACTTTTCTGGTTATATAAATTATTGTGTATGTTTTCATATTTAAATAAGACGCCATAGACAGCGTCTTTATTTCCAGCTTTAGAATCCCAGATGTTTAATGTAGTCCCCACTGTATATCGGACATACAGTATAATACGTTAATGAATCCATTAATCTTATAAGTATAAATTAAATGTTTAAAGTCAACATACAGCCAATGTTTATACTTAATATTAGAATGATGATGAAGGCGATGATGAAGATGTGTTGCTTGCTATGCACCAGTAAATTCCAGAAGAAAGCTGCAGGGTGGAAAGATTAAATTCCCTTAAATGTACATATATTCTAAGGTTAATGAAATATTTAATGTACAGTGCACAGCATAAATGAGTACACCCCCTGTAAAACTTAACAAATTCAGCAATTACACTTTACTTAGAAGACATGTTAGGGTTCTTTGGAGATATAATATTCCAACAAGCCTGCTTGATCAATTACCAAAGAAGAATGCCAAAATTATTCAGCAAAATAAGATTTTCTTATCAAAGTAATACAATTTTGTGTTGCAAAAATGAGTACACCCTCCTGAAAGTTACAACAAAAAAAAAAGTGTATAGGTTTAAGGCTATTTTTGATCAACAGGTAAGTATATTGAACCAAAACTCACACAAAGAAACAAGTATTAATGCAGTTGCAAACTCAATGATTCACATGTACTTCCTGTTAATCTTCAAGAAAGACATTCAGTGGTTCAGATCATGTGTGATAGTTACTGATATGTATTAAATACTTCACCTGGAGTGATATTTGTGACGGCAGCTCCAGCTGCTTTGTGCAGCGTGAAGGGAACAGTAGCTTTGAGAGGCTGGAGACCTGATCTGTTCCTGGACATCTTCATCTCTTCACAAACTCTGGCGTCACTAGTAGACTGTGTCCTTCTTTAACTGTCTATTTCCAGCTATCTGTCCATTCTAAATGTTTCTCATCTAGTTTCTTAACTAGACCGATAACTAGAAGATATACTTAATTAATCGTATTCAACTATACGATTATAAAATTAAGAGAGTTATTTGCTGCTCAACACCGAGTAACGCTGGTTTCTGCCTCTCAAAACGCTCTGTGTCGGATCTTTCATTCATTTAGGAAGTGGGCGGATACATTTAGAAGTGAAAATGATGGTATCAGGGCTTCAAATCTGGGGAGAAATGTTCCCCTCACATTGTGATATTTAGGACAGATCAGCAGAAAGTGTTTCTCGTTCTCTATTTGCTGTAGATCACAGTGTCTACAGATCCTCTGCTCTTGCTCTGTCCATGTTTGTCTATGTCTTCCTCGCTCCATTTCTAAATCATGGTTACTTAATCTGTATTTGGAGAGGATTTGTCTTTCTTTAAATGGTTTAATCAATAAATAATTGGCAAATTTAGTGGTTCTGTTTAGGGTTGAGTAGCATTGGAGTTTATTTTGGAGGTCAAAGTGTATTTTTAGAGATTCATCATGAGTGTCTTTTAGATTTTTGTCAATTTCTTTAATAATGGCTTTGGTGTTGAAGCTGTAGTCAGTGAGGAGCTGGGTTTTCTGGAAGGCGAGAGCTATTGTGTTCCTCAGAGACACAGAAGTTCATCTCAGTTTAACCACACACAAACACACACACACACACTCTCTCTCTCTCTCTCTTTCACTCACACACACACACACACACACAAAATAAATTCTAACTATTCTAATACTTAAGTATGCTAATACTTGGCCAACTTAATAGTGTGCAGTCTGTTGTACATACTAAGAATCCCATACGTTAATATAAAAAAAGTGGGAGCTAATTCATACTTAACTAGGAAAAGCAACATATTTGACATATTTCATATCTATATATATGTGATATTTCTTCCAAGGGTGTAACAGTCCCGGGTGGGTGTCTTCAGCATGTATTGTTGTTGGAGATAACTTTCCATCAGTGGTGGTTTGCATAGGGTGGAGATTGTGTGAGATAACACCTTCTGAAAATGTACATTAATTATTGTCTTATGTTCTTTTAGCAGAAGAGCTGTTTTGTGGTCAGTGTACTGACACACATTTGTCAATTGTTTGTTTGAAAAGTGCACTTGTATTATCTTTCTTTAAAATAAATGATATTTTGCTATCTGTGGTATTTGGGGTTGCAGAGAGTTTTAGGAATAGAAATGAGACATTTTAGAGCCTTCGACCTCAGGCTTGGCAGGGACTTACAGCTGGGTAAAGAGGACAGAGAACCACACAGGCCTAACATAGAGGAAGTGTATTCTTTTTCTGAAATGAAAATGGAAGAAATGGGAATTATTATTGAACACCAAAAATAGCATTAGCAATAGAACAACAAACTTAGTTGGTTCACCCAAAAAAATGACAATTCTGACATAATTTACTCTCCTTCATGTCATTACAAACCTCTATGCATTTCTTTCTTTTGCAGAACACAAAAGAAGGTATTGTGAAGAATGCTGGTAACCAAACTATTTCAGTTACCATTGATTTCCATTATATGGAGAAAAAAAATCCTACTGTGACATTTCTCAAAATATGTTCCATAGAGAAAAGAAAATCAAACAGGTTTGCAATGATGTGATGTAAGTAAACTGTGATATAATTTTATTTTTTGGGGTGAACTAAGCCATTAAAGTCAACATGAAACAGCAATTGTCTTTTCTCTAATGTGATGTACGTAAGAATGAATTGGCTGTGGGCAGGACTTGATTTTGCCCATTGGCAGTAAATTAGATCGTTGGAGTGTTGTTGTTTTCTAATTGCTACTGTGAGTGACAGGTTGTTGGGGAGGAATTATTGTTCAGCCCTCACACAGATACATATGTCAACAGAGAGGAGAAGAGGGCTGCATCCAAAATTGCATACTTCCCTTCTATGTAGTAGGTAAAAAAGTATTTAAAAAAGTAGCATTTCAGAATTCAAAGAATTCAAGCAGTTGGCAAAAAGTAATTTACTACTTCCAGCGAGATTCTGAAGTGTGCATCAGATCAAAGACTATAGAATACCCAAGACGTGTCACTCGTATAGTTTTGAATGGAGAAAAATGCAACACTCAACATGGCCGCTCTATCGAACGAAGCCCCACCTTCTGAGTAAAAGAGCCAATCACAAATCGGTAAAGTCAGTGCCTCACTGCAGCTGCTGTTAGAAGTCCTGGTTGCTATAGAAACAATCAGCTTTCTGAGACGTGCGGTTAGGACTGCGCATGCGCACTGGCCAGTACAGTCCCGGGTGGGTGTCTTCAGCATGTATTGTTGTTGGAGATAACTTTCCATCAGTGGTGGTTTGCATAGGGTGGAGATTGTGTGAGATAACACCTTCTGAAAATGTACATTAATTATTGTCTTATGTTCTTTTAGCAGAAGAGCTGTTTTGTGGTCAGTGTACTGACACACATTTGTCAATTGTTTGTTTGAAAAGTGCACTTGTATTATCTTTCTTTAAAATAAATGATATTTTGCTATCTGTGGTATTTGGGGTTGCAGAGAGTTTTAGGAATAGAAATGAGACATTTTAGAGCCTTCAAAGAATGTTTTTGAGACTTTGACATAGAGTGATATAAAGTGATCCAAGAATGCTTTTTGGCGTATTTCATTTTGAGTTTCACTTGAGGAAAACATGCTTTCATTGACCCCATCTTCATCCAACAGGAAGGGCTTTTCATTTGCCCTTTGCCTTTTGTAAACCTATCTTTTAGAATATAGTCATATTGAAGATCAAAAGTCATTCTTCAGCTTCACTCTGCTGCATGCTGTGAAATCAATCAAAGGTCACATCTTTTTGGCAAGCATATTTTGAACTAGCAGTCCCCATTTTGCATTTAGACACTTCTGTTAAGTTTTTTTTACTGCAGCAGTCCAAAGTGAAAAAAATTGTTGACCTTTGACCCATAATTGACACTTGTTCTTTGTTTGACCCCTGGGTCATGGTGACCCTAAATTTAAGTCCATTTGTAATGAATTCCACATTGACATCTGGAGTAGGCTTGAATAATGTGTTCCGTCCATATGAGACTACAGGCCATTATGCAGTTATGTGAGATTTTATATCATAGGCCTTTTTGACTTGGTCCCACCAAGCAACCACCAAGAACACCCTAGCAACCACACAGCAACACACAAAAACTCAGAACATCATAGCAACAGCATAGCAATGCCCTGGCAACCACCAAGAACAACCTAGCTAATACTCACATTTTTTTCAGAGAAGGCCAGAAGTGCGCTTTCAGTTCAATAAATGCATAACACAGAGTGAACAACTATGACTCACATTAGGACAAAAAAGGCAGTTTTATTGCGATTTAAGTGACAAACAGCATAGTTTCCCATGGCTTTTTAAATGACAAAATAATGTGCGATGAATGAAGTTATTTAATGCTAATTGAGGGTGAACAGCTGTCTAAGACAACACAGACACACATTCTCAAACAAACAGACTTTCAATTACACTGGCAATGGAGGGGGGAAATCTAGCTTATCAGTTTTATATGATATTTTTATATATATAAATGCACGGTTTCAAATCTTCTGCTAATATACTGAAAATGACAGTGGTCCACACACTGCAGACATATTGTAATGATGCAACAACAGATGACAAATACATGTCAAACATACAGAACAATACAACAGTATGCAGATATATACTGGTCCATTTGTTCACGTCCAGCACTGTCAGTCATTTAGCAATAGTATACTGCCATCATGTGCAGAGTGATCCCATCTTCAAAGTTACTTCAAGAGGCAAGAAAAGAGGAATAAGGCAGCTATTCCAGAAATGTCTTTCATTTTATTACCTCTGTAATTGTACAGCAGACTGTAAAGACATACACATCTTCTTGTTTATCTTCTTAGTTCTTGCATGTTGTTTGGCAGAGGAGAGATGTTTAGATGGTTGAAATGTGAGAATTTAAAATATAAAGTGATGATAATGTCAAAATACGAATTTGTAACTATAATATGCTTTCTTTCACACATTTTTCATGGTTAATTTCTGGCTATAAGTGTCTGTATGGTTTTGTTTGTATGTATGTTCCCATAAGAGATTTTAAAGGGCAACAGAATGTGGGAAAGCTGTGTTGGGCTTTGAGACAAGAAATTGTAATGAAAACTGGTTTCAGGTCTCAAGTCAGTCAGTGCATAGTCCACAGTTTGCCTTCACTGGTTACCACAACAAGCCAGGAGAAAGGTTTGAACAGCAAAGACATTCAGAGATACACTCATCTGAAAAGCTCTGACAGGATAAGTCTGTGAGGAACATATCTCTCACCATAACTAAAGAGGTCTAGCTATATCTTACCACTGATTATTTTGTGAGAATCAGTGTAACAGGTGTTACACAGGCTGCAGCTGAGCCATAATATCATTGGATGTCTTAGCTGACAGTGCAGTTTCTCTCTGCTTGTATTGGTCTCATTTGGTGGTCCCTAGCTAGGGGTTAGAGCAGGACTGGGCTCTGCGCTGATGTTTACCAGGCACTCTGTCGACCTCAGGCTTGGCAGGGACTTACAGCTGGGTAAAGAGGACAGAGAACCACACAGGCCTAACATAGAGGAAGTGTATTCTTTTTCTGAAATGAAAATGGAAGAAATGGGAATTATTATTGAACACCAATAATAGCATTAGCGAGTGTCAATGGTCCATTTGAGAGATAGGTGGCGGTAATGCACTTATAAGTCTGCGGTCTGTCATAAAACAAGAAGAAGAAGAAGATGCGTCAAGAATGCGCTCAGGACAGTTCGGACATTGCAGTGAATCAGAGGTAAAAAACTATATAAATACTGTTCAGTTTCTTGCACAGACCGATCGTTTCGTGTCTTTACACATCAATGTATCATCACGAGCCGCAGGGTTTCATTTGGTTTTGTTTGTGTATGTTTTTTTAACTCTCAAAGCCATGATTCTCATTCACTTCCATTATATGACTGACAGACTGCAACGGTTTGAGTTAAAAAAAATTAGTTTGTGTTCTACTGAAGAAACAAAGTCTCCTACATATTGGATGCCCTGGGGGTAAGCAGATAAACATCAAATTTTCCTTTTTGGGTGAACTATCCCTTTAAAGGGACTTTGATCAGATAGGCACTTTACTATCCCATGAGGCTACAGGAGAGGATTTATGAATGGCAGTGAAGTGACACAACTGATGCTGGTAGGTCATGTGACAGTAACAACATGGTGAATGTAGTTTGTCAGGATTACATTTACACTACACACAATCATATACAGAACATTCTTTTTTTAGTGGTAGCAAAGTATTTATTCAAAAGAAGAAACTACTCAGAGATTATGCGATTTTAGATGCAGCCAATATATTTTTGGAGGGGGAGAGAAAGATATTTGGTTGACCGATTATGAGGGCACATGAAAAAAATAATAATGATGTGCATGGATAATTCATTTATTAAAAAAACAACAAAAAAACACTTCAACGTTCTATAAAAAATAGGAGTTGTCAGTTGTGATTTCATGGTTTGAAGTGGTAGCTGTACATAGTAGCTGGTTTTTAGAAGGTCAATGGCTTGTCAAAGCAGGTTTAGGTGGTTGTTCAGCTGGACTACCATGATGGGTAACTAGTCTGTTTTTTCCATGCCTGTCTACTGTATTAACAACCATTCCATGTAAATGTGACACCAAACAGTATGTAAACACAATATGGTAAGTCAGTCTCTTCCTGTCTAAGTGGGTAGTTCCTGCTAGAATAAGCTGTAGAGGACCACACTTCATACTGATAGTCAAAAGTCTGTCAACGTTAGACTTTTGGGCACACAGTGCTGGTACACCATCTTGGTCCAGCAACAAACTAGCTACCATGCTTCACAAACCTGTTTAACCACCTTACACCTATTAGCTCAGTTGATCAACTACCCAAACCAGCTTGAACTTGACAGCTAAGTCAAAACAAAGCTACAGTACCAAATTCAGCTTGTTGTAGGTGGATTTTAAGGTGTACCTGCTGTGCACCAGGCTTTTCCATTATGTTTCCTTTCTGTCCTCTGAGAATCTGTAGTTAAGCTTATATGTGGTTCCGGGCTTGGAAAACTACCCCTAAAAGACAACAACAGACCCACAGCAACAGCATAAGAGTATTTGCCATTGAATTTTCAAGTTGAAAGAAGAAATATTCAAGTTGGTCGGCTACTGACTGGGATTTTCAGTAAGTTTTTAGCCCATATGAAAAGGAGCCGCTAATCACCTGTGGTACAGTTTCCTGTCCTCCTGGTTGTTGTAGTTTTGGAGAGATGGCCATTGGTTAACAAGAGGAATTGACAAATCCTTAGAGAGGGGATGAGATTCGCCTGGAATCAGACTTGTCCTGCGATACAGTTGAAGACAAAAACATATTATGGACTTATTATGTACGTGTGTGTCACAGATTCTTGAGATACTGTATATGCCACTGTTTTTAGCAGCCATTACTTTTAAAATAGCAACACTTTGAAATGAATCAGAGATGATCACTAGAATGTTCTAAATGCAAAATGTGACATTTCATTTTACACTGCTTTTGCAGTGCCAACCTGCAATTGTTACTTCAAAGAGCTATTTGTACATGATTTAACCAATATGAAGTAGTTTTGGTGAACTTAAGATAGTTTATTTACCATTATTATGTTACCATTTTTTCCAGTGTATTTACTCTTATTTTATTACAATTATGGCATAACATCATCTATCACAACCCCTAAAACCACCTGTCCTCAGACCATAAATCAATACGTCATATAGATAAACATATGCATGAAACGTAATATTATAATACCTTATATAATATTATAAGAAATCCTTAAAATAAATCGTGTTAGTTAACATGATCAGATATTTATATTAAAAACAAAAATCAGGATGTATCAAAATCTTCTGTCCTTCTGAAAGTGCTCTTTCTATACTACACTTATTCTGAATTCAGCAAGGCTCTGGTGAGATTTACAGTAGTAGTAGTATTTTTTGACATAGTCACATAAATAGTAAAGAAATTTTGGTCATACTTCAATTTAGGGACCAATTCTCAGTATAGAGTAGGGCTGCACAATAATGGTTACAACTGATAATAATGATAATTTAGCTCCAAAAATATAACTGCAATTATTAATCACAATTGTTTTCGTTTTGAGATATTTCTTTAACATCAGAATTATTGCACTTTCACATAAGCACAAGTCAAGAGATTGTCAAATAATACACAAGGGTTTATTTTTTCCTCATCTATCCTGATTTATTATATTTATCAAATACATTAACACACTCTCTACATTACAAAAAAAATGGCAAAACCGTAAAAGGCTTCTCTAAAAAATGAATGGGAAGATTAAGTAAAACACTGGGCAGAGAATTTATCCATTTAAGAGAAAGGGGATTTAAACTCTTAAAATCTGGCAACCCCAAGCATGTGGAGGTGTGCTACCAATGCGACTTAACAGAAATGTCAAATGAAAACAATGTTTTCGGAATAAATAACCAGAGGGACAATATTTCCAATGATTATGCATAATCATTAATACGATTAATTGTGCACCCCTAGAATAGAGGGATGTAAATACAATCTAAACATTGAAACCCACACCATTCCCTGTATGAAACTGTGTTGTACTGTAGGAAACAAATGATCTTCACCTTTGTGTAAATTTCAGATATGGAGTGTAGTCAATAACAGCCTCAGACTTCCCATCCAGAGCCTCCCCTTTCAAACAGAAACTGTCAACAAACACAGAACAGCAAGGATTACACAACATTGATTACATTGCATAACATTATAGCTCGGCTCCAAAACCTGCATTAAAGTATCATATGCTTTACATGAGTGTGGTGTGCAGAGTTCCTGCCTATGTAAAACATTCCAAATCAATCACTTACGAGGTTCCATTTCAGATGGTTTTGAAACATAGCTTGTGTGTTTTGTATTCCTCAGTTCTGTCAGGACCACTATCGTCAAAGATGATTGACAATTAGCATACAGTTTGGATTGGCGGTATGGTTCTGTTCTGGGCAAGAACTCCCTGCGCATCCATGCAGCCTAGCATGGATGAGAGCAGGGAGAGCAGCGATAACCCCCCCAGGGTAAACAGAACAGAACCAACATAAATGTATTGCAGATATCGTTAAAGTTCAATAATGTTATGTACACATTTTAGAATTAGTCTGATTCAAAGGAGAATCAGAAGGCTGAATCCTGACTGACAGAGGAGGAGTTGGGGATGGAGGAGGGGAATTAGCTATTGAGCAATGCGAAACGGCTGATACTACTGCGGGACCTTATATATGGATACTTAGATAGGTGTCGTATTCCCATAGGTTGATGGGGATCAGCTGAGAGTCAGCTGATGCGAGTCTGACTAACGTGACCTGCCAGAACTAACGCTACGCTTGATTTTATTACCCCTTCCATTACCCATCCTCTTACCTAAAGTCAATCGCTCCAAGTCCGATGAGCATTCCGGTCAAAACAGTTGCTTCTTCTCGCAACATTATGGCACCTTCATCGTAGAACCTCCTGTAGACAAACATACACATGCAATACATAAACAAACACAATCACATTATAGATGCACCATATTATGTATTCGACAGTGTAACATTCATAATGGCTGTCTACATTGTTATGTTTAAACTGGATATGTGTAATGATTCCTGGGTGTGACTGCGTGAAAGAATCATATTGGTGGTTTGATTAATACTGAGTTTTTCCCTTTCAGCCTGACCTGGTGGTGCGGCTATCTCGCAAAGCTGTGGCGATGTATTCAGACAGCCGTTTCTCCATCAGTGCAACCCGTAGCCATGCTCTGCCCTAAAGACACGGATAAATCACAAGTCAAGGCAAGCTTCATCATAGCAAGCATCTACATGCATATACTGCAGAAACATTAATGAACACCTTTAAAGTTAAAGAAAGTTGAGTTGATTAATTGTCAATGAGAATAAAACATACCAAAATCATACTTTTTTGAAGAAAACACTAAAATTTTACAATTCACCAAAATACAGTACAGAGTATTCTGTAACATTTTTGCAACTACTTTTGTTTTGTAAATAGACATTATTTATACAGCAACATGAAATACAGTGATGTGTAAAACAGTACCCTAACAAAAAATGACTGTACTTTGTCATATTCATATATTTGGGTTCATATATTTCACGTACCATGGTATTTAATTACTTTACAAGGTCCACTTATAATGTTGGTGCCAAAACAATCATATTTTAGTATTTCATGACTACCTGTTTTTCTCTCATTTACAAGTTTTTTAGATTTATTTTAATAAATAAGAGAATAGTTTGAAGTTCTGCAAGTTACATTATGTTTTTGTATGTACATCATGCTCTTTTATCTCAATACAAAGATTATTTCATCCAAAAATAGTTCATTCATATTTATTCACCTTCATGTCATTCTAAACCTGTATGACTTTCTTTCTTCTGTGAAACAAAAAAGATATGAAAGATATTTTAAAAAAAGGATATTTTGAAGAAAGTTGGTAACCTATGTTTTTGCAATGCTGACTTCAAATATATGGACAAAAAAAAAACATTGAGACATTTCTCAAAATATCTCCTTTTATGTTGCACAGAAAAAAAGAAAGTCATACAGATTTAGAAGAACATGTAAATGAAGAAAGAATTTTCATTTTTGAGTGAACTATCTATTTAAGTACGCACCTTACTTAATGAACTCCAATGTACTTCTATCTTACCATAACTGTGGCACAAAAGAAGTACAGTGGATTCTTTGTTTGTGTATTCAATTCAAGCATTAATGATTATGGCATTACTCATTCTACTTTATCTATTTTAAGTAAAGATTTGTGTGCCCACCTTTGCTCGTGAGGAGTTGATGTTCTCCATGTTCTCAATGCTGCTTATGCAGTTATTGGGCACTTTACTGCAGGCCAGACGGATGAAGTCCCAAAAACTACGCTGACCATCAAACCAGCTGCCAGAGCCTGCAAAAGACATAATGTGAGAGATCACCTGCATTTGCATCACTGGCTTAAATACTGTATGTCCTTAATGTTCTTATAGAGTAAAAGTCTACAGCTAGTGTAAGTATACTAGTGATATGCATTCTTACCTTTAAAGCGGTGGCTGAGGATGTGTTCCAGAATAGCAGCGAAGTTAATGAACTCCTCTGACGAGTCATCGATGGGCTCTGCTGTGTACTTCTCTAGCAGTGTCTTCACCGAAAACCTGCCATTCAAACACAAACAATACAGTGTACTTCAATATGGGAAAAAATGACCTGGTTTCCATTTTATTTTAAGACCTACAGTACACCACTGATACCATGTGGGTTTGTTTTTCTGGTTGATTTCATCTGTATCCAAGACATTGTCTTTCTTATTTCATTAAGTTTAACTCTGTGTTGTCTGTATTGTGGACCATAATTGAAATCCCAAGAGAAAAATAAGCACACTTTAGCATACTTTCAGAAAGACTTTATACTCAAGTGGGAACTGAATGTAATGTTTTCAGACACTTAATTACATGTTATTTACAATTAAATTTAAATGTTTATAGTAAATATATATTACATCATATTGGTTGAACTTAAGTGTGTTTTTAACCCAATTAATCAGAATTTAAGCATATCTTCACATGTAACTTCACAATTATTTCTATTGTCTTTGAAATATAGTTAAAGTGTTCTGTTGTGTTTAATGTCATTTTTATGGAAACTTGACTGTCATCCATTTAAATATATTTGTAAATACACATTTGTACTGATGAAGTTGTATTTAGTATATATTAATATATATATACTGTATTAATTAATATTATATTTATTAAATATATTAATTTGAAATGTACTATCAAATAACATTATAACATAATAACATCATTATAATGAGGGGTCAACGAGTGAGGATCCATGTGCAGCTTTATTAAAAAGATAGAGTAGCAATACAGGCAGGGTAAATCACCAGTAGACAGGGTTATCAGAGACGAGACCAAAGCAGAGTCAGAGAACAGGCAGAGGGCGGCAGCTACAATACTTCAGTGAGAATAAAAGTTACGCCTTCTTTCTTTGCATGAACATTTGGGCGGCGTTATGCAAATCTTCCCACATAGTGACGTAGACATGAAGGTTCATTTTAAAAGTACTATCAAATAACATTATAACATAATAACATAATTATAATGAGGGGTCAATGAGTGAGGATTCATGTGCAGCTTTATTAAAAAGGAAGTGTAGCAATACAGGCAGGGTAAATCACCAGTAGACAGGGTTATCAGAGACAAGACCAAAGCAGAGTCAGAGAACAGGCAGAGGGTCGGGGCAGGCAGCAAACAATACAAACGAAAGTCAAAACATCAGAGCAAAGAGGTCGAGGCAGGCAGCAAACAATCGTGAAACAGGTAACAGTCCAAGGTCAAACACATATCCAATAGAGTAGTACAGTGAAATGCTCAGTAATGTCAGCCGGGGCAAAACAAGACTTCGTAATGTGAGAGTGTGTGTGTCTCTGTGTGTGTGTGTGTGTGTGTGTCTAGTGTAAGTATACTAGTGATATGCATTCTTACCTTTAAAGCGGTGGCTGAGGATGTGTTCCAGAATAGCAGCGAAGTTAATGAACTCCTCTGACGAGTCATCGATGGGCTCTGCTGTGTACTTCTCTAGCAGTGTCTTCACCGAAAACCTGCCATTCAAACACAAACAATACAGTGTACTTCAATATGGGAAAAAATGACCTGGTTTCCATTTTATTTTAAGACCTACAGTACACCACTGATACCATGTGGGTTTGTTTTTCTGGTTGATTTCATCTGTATCCAAGACATTGTCTTTCTTATTTCATTAAGTTTAACTCTGTGTTGTCTGTATTGTGGACCATAATTGAAATCCCAAGAGAAAAATAAGCACACTTTAGCATACTTTCAGAAAGACTTTATACTCAAGTGGGAACTGAATGTAATGTTTTCAGACACTTAATTACATGTTATTTACAATTAAATTTAAATGTTTATAGTAAATATATATTACATCATATTGGTTGAACTTAAGTGTGTTTTTAACCCAATTAATCAGAATTTAAGCATATCTTCACATGTAACTTCACAATTATTTCTATTGTCTTTGAAATATAGTTAAAGTGTTCTGTTGTGTTTAATGTCATTTTTATGGAAACTTGACTGTCATCCATTTAAATATATTTGTAAATACACATTTGTACTGATGAAGTTGTATTTAGTATATATTAATATATATATACTGTATTAATTAATATTATATTTATTAAATATATTAATTTGAAATGTACTATCAAATAACATTATAACATAATAACATCATTATAATGAGGGGTCAACGAGTGAGGATCCATGTGCAGCTTTATTAAAAAGATAGAGTAGCAATACAGGCAGGGTAAATCACCAGTAGACAGGGTTATCAGAGACGAGACCAAAGCAGAGTCAGAGAACAGGCAGAGGGCGGCAGCTACAATACTTCAGTGAGAATAAAAGTTACGCCTTCTTTCTTTGCATGAACATTTGGGCGGCGTTATGCAAATCTTCCCACATAGTGACGTAGACATGAAGGTTCATTTTAAAAGTACTATCAAATAACATTATAACATAATAACATAATTATAATGAGGGGTCAATGAGTGAGGATTCATGTGCAGCTTTATTAAAAAGGAAGTGTAGCAATACAGGCAGGGTAAATCACCAGTAGACAGGGTTATCAGAGACAAGACCAAAGCAGAGTCAGAGAACAGGCAGAGGGTCGGGGCAGGCAGCAAACAATACAAACGAAAGTCAAAACATCAGAGCAAAGAGGTCGAGGCAGGCAGCAAACAATCGTGAAACAGGTAACAGTCCAAGGTCAAACACATATCCAATAGAGTAGTACAGTGAAATGCTCAGTAATGTCAGCCATCGTGATGTGAGAGGGTGTGTATCTCTGTGTGTGTGTGTGTGTGTGTGTGTGTGTGTGTGTGTGTGTGTGTGCGTGTGCGTGTGCGTGTGCCTGTGCCTGTGTCTGTGTCTGTGTCTGAAGTCCGGGGGAAGAGTTAGTACTCAGGTGAGGGTGCCCTCTGATGCCGATTGGGGAGAACCACAGAGGCCAGATTCATGACAATCATTAGTATGTTAGTCAACACATGAAAATAAATGTATATATTTAAAGGGGTCATATGATGTTGCTAAAAAGAACATTATTTTGTGTATTTAGTGTAATAAAATGTGTTTATGCGGTATAAGGTTAAAAAACATTCTTTTCCACATACTGTACATTATTGTACATACTGTTTCTCCTCTATGCCCCGCCTTTCTGAAACACGTCGATTTTTACAAAGCTCATCGGTCTGAAAAGCTAGGTGTGCTCTGATTGGTCAGCTATCCAGTGCATTGTGATTGGCCGAATACCTCAAGCTTGTGATGGAAATGTTACGCCCCTTGCCATATTGTGATGCCCTGTGTCCGGCCGATCAGCTCTAGGCATGACGAAGCGGATATTGTCCTCTTTTGGAAGACCAAACAAAGTAGTTTCGCTTTCACAACAAAACACAGCGTCACACACGGGGGGCTAGAGTGAGCAGAGGCCAGCTTGAGTGAGCGGTGGCCAGTGGGCTTGAGAACGGCATGGCGGGCGGGCTTGCAGCAACTACATGTGACGACCCCGGGCTGGACTCCGCTTCGTCCATGGTGAAGGCATGACGAAGCAGATATCGTCCTCTTTTGGAAGGCCAAACAAAGTAGTTTCGCTTTCACAACGAAACACACAGCGCCTTTACGACATGGCGGCAGCAACAATACTACAGCGAGAATAAAAGTTACGCCTTCTTTCTTTGCGTGAACATTTGGGCGGCGTTATGCAAATCTTCCCACACAGTGACGTAGACATGTGGGGGCGTGTTAGAACGAGCCGTTTTAGGTAGGCGTGGTTGACTCTTAACTTTTATAAAGAATATCTCTTTGGATTTGAGACTTTAGTCTTTGCAACTTTACAGATCTTCTTTATGCACCAAGAGCTTGTAACACTCCAAAGAGAAAGGAAAAATTGAAATTGCACCCTTTAAAGCATAAACGATTATTAAAACATTATTTAAATTTACTTTTAAATTAAAACTTTTAATTTGACATTATTACAAAGTGAACTATTTCAAAGTGTACTTTCATTAAGTGTGCTAAAAACATGATCTTGAAAACATATTCTCTTTAAAGTACATTTAAGTGCCCATTTATTATTATGATCTGCAAGTACACTACAAGTGCACAGTCAATACAATCAAGTGCACTTCCTTTTCACAAGGGATAATTATAAAAAGATCGGGTTCACAAGGTAATCTATAGGTAAAGCATTACCACAATCTATATCAAAAGAAAATTTATTTATATTTGTCCATACTAATTCATTGTTTATTTAACCAAAAAAAAAATAATTCAGATACAAAGATAAGACACAAAATCTTTGAAATTAGTAATACACTAAGTCTACACTAAGTTAACAGCCTGTAGCAAGAAGCAATGGTGAGGTAATACCCAGTGATGGTCTGATGCATGTGTTCCGTTGAACTTTGTGGATCAATGCACTAAATGAATCTTTCTGATAAATGACTAAACCATTTTCTACTTAACTACTTATTGTACTTACTTCATCTATAGAAAGCTCATGAATACAACTGCTTCCAACTGAGTGACATACATTAAAGTACATAATGTATTATGTATGAGTTCTACTGTATGTACAACATGCATATTTTGTCATGTTGTTAACATAATACCGAATGTCACCTGCTTTCTTGCTATGAATATTTTTAGGCCAAATATATTAAATGGGGCTTTTTAGAATCAAATCTGCGTTATGTGATGTATCACATTTTTGAAAGGTAGCTCCACCTGCTTTTATCCTGAGTTATGGAGCACCTAATATTGGAAAAAATGAAGTAAAAAGAGGGAATACATTTCATAGACCATTCAAGAGTTACTTAACCTAAACATGCAATTGTTACAATTACAAGGTGACTTCTAAACATAATTGTATTTAATTAAAGGATTAGTTCACTTCCAGAATAACTGTTTCCTGATCATTTACTCACCCTCATGTCTTCCAAGATGTTCATGTCTTTCTGTCTTCAGTCGCAAAGACATTAAGGTTTTTGAGGAAAACATTCCAGGATTTTTCTCCATATTATGGACTTCAATGGTGGCCAACGGGTTGAAGGTCCAAATTGCAGATTCAATGCAGCTTCAAAGGACTCTACAAGATCCCAGCCGAGGAATAAGTGTCTTCTCTAGCTAAACGATCGGTCATTTTCTAAAAAAAATAATAATAAAAATGTATATACTTTTTAGTCACAAATGCACATCTTGCACAAGCTCGACTTCAGGCATTATGTAATCACGTTGGAAAGGTCACTCATGGTTAGCTCTTCATACACCAAATACAACAAAATAATGATCTTTAAAAAAACATCATATGACCCCTTTAAATATAAGTACAATGTAAAAAAACTATTTTTTTAAATTATTAAATATTAGGGAATCCAAAACCATCAATATTTTTTAGAATTAAGTATTAATTTGATTTTTGGATCATTGTGAGTGTGATCCCTATTCTCTGTACAGCACGGCAGATTCCCAGCGGCCCCCGTCAGCCCTGCTGCCCTTGCGGGAGGACGGTTGTCGTCATAGCAACCACATCATCCGGGGAACAGAGATAAATCACATTGCGTGCGATGTCCGGTTTCAAAAATAATTTGATAAAACACCCTTAATAATTAGCTTATAGACTCACATTGCGAAGTAAACCAAAGTTAGCCGAAGATCTTTAGCAATCCAGACCTTACGATGTGTGTCGGTCAAAGACCTCCAAATCCGCAGATTTCTTTAAGAGGACGGTGAAAACGTCACATTTGATTTCAGCAAACAGTTAAATTAACAAATGAAGCAGAAAAATACATATTTTCGGACGCATCCCTGTTTATGACTCCACTGAAGGCCATAAATATTGCAGCATACATACATAGGTGGCTCCTGAAAGCTTCTCACTCACCTACAAACTGTGATGAGGTTTTTCCTCTCCACGGTGATACTCCTGGAGAAGCCTTTCTTGGACTGTGCACCCATAGCCATCGCGGACTGCATGCAACTCTGCTCCATCCCACTGGACCCCTCCCTTACGCCACAGATACACACACAACCGCTTTCAGAGACGAGGCATGGCAGGTGAAGACGCCTGTCTCCACTATTACAGTGCAGAAGAACAGAGGCTTTCTCCTTGAGAGACCGTCTGCACCCCTCCTCTATACTGACCTCATCATGATCTCAGCATTCCCGGATCAGCAAAATCATTTTAGGATGATTCACACTAATTTTACAGACGAAGCGCTTCATATGAAACAACAATGAGATCGAATGCATAAGACATAATTAAGTGGAAAGGTTATTGCAGGTGGGTCCCACTACAAGGCTGGGATGCGCATGAAGGACGCGCAGACCTTTCCAATGCCGCGGGGACGCAGTGAACCAAAGCAGCCGCTAGAGGCCTTCAAGAGGTTTTAGCTACTACCATGCTTGTTTTTTTATTTATTTATTTTATTATGCAACAATAACAAAGACATAACAAACATTAATGAACAAAAATAAACAATAATGAGGGTTATAATACACAGACATTAACAAAAATTACACCCTAACAGAGTCTTGCATGCAATTTTTAGAGTTCTTCAAAGAAATGAAATATATATCAAGATCTTTCTTAAGAATGAAAAAGTAGCAGTTTTCTTGGAAAAGTTGCACTTGTGAATATAAAATTTAGCAAGAAAAAGTAATGAATTTAGCACTAACTGGGTGGGTCTAGATCCAAAGAGTCACCAAAAAAAGACAATTTTTTTGGTTTATACAGAAGTTTGAAGATAGATATCTTTTGACAAAGTTTGAAAAGTCAACCCAAAATATGTTACCATACACAGAGTCCCAAAATAAATGATTAATTGTCTCTACAAACTGATGACAAAAGGAGCTATTATTAAATTGAGCAACTTTATAATTAACTAGGTAGCAATTGTGAATAATTTTAATAGAAACTTTAACAACATTATTAGACAGAAAAAAAATATCACAGAAGAAGCCAGAAATCTTCCCATAATATATCATTACATTTGTTATTCCAAAAGCTTACACAAGCAGGCAAAGAAATCCTAGTTTTGTTAAGTCTTTTAGCAAAAATCATGGCTAATATTTTGTAATCGTTATTTAACAGACTTATTGTTCGCCAATTTTTAAGTTGAGCAAGATCCTGTTGATGTTAGGATAAAATTTATAACGCCCTGAGTCATAGAAGGTGGGAGATACTACCATGCTTGTAATCTCGGCTCTTGCTGTGTGGATGACTTATTTTTGTAGGCCAAAACCCCGAACGAGTTAGCATTTTAGCACTTACATCGTCAACACTCCACTATTTTTGTTCATTTTCCAACTCACCTAGAGTTAAACAGTTGAGTTTTACCGTTTTCGAATCCATTCAGTCCATCTCCGGGTCTGGCGGCAGCACTTTTAGCTTAGCTTAGCATAGATCATTGAATCTGATTAGACCGTTAGCATCTCACTCAAAAATTACCAAAGAGTTTCTATATTTTTCCTATTTAAAACTTGACTCTTCTGTAGTTACACCGTGTACTAAGACCGACGGAAAATAAAAAGCTGCGATTAGGCCAATATGGCTAGGAACTATACTCTCATTCCGGCGTAATAATCAAGGAACTTTTCTGCCGTACTATGGGTGCAGCAGGCGCAATGATATTACGCAGTGCCTGAAAATAGTCCCAGCTAGGTAACTTCAAATAAGCCTATTTTCAGGCGCTGTGTAATATCATTGCACCAATAAAATATAGAATAATATAGAAACTCTTTGGTCATTTTTGAGCGTGATGCTAACGGTCTAATCAGATTCAATGATCTATGCTAAGCTACGCTAAAAGTGCTACCTCCAGACCCGGAGATCGGCCGAATGGATTCGAAAACGGTAAAACTCAACTGTTTGGAAAATTAGCCTATTTTCAAAAATAGTGGAGTGTTCCTTTAAGTTATTGTTTTTAGTTAAATGCCTAAAATAAGGTCTGTGGTTCACACAAGCTCAAGATATTTTCACATTTTATTCTACAATATAAAATACAAGAGTATTTGTGTTTTTTTAAACTTTTACTTGTGAGACACTAAGTGGCCAAATTGGACTACAGAGGTTGTCTGACTATTTTTATGCGTATTTACAGGAATAATTTACCCCCCAAAAAATTTACATTTGCTTAAAATTTACTGACCCTCGGGCCGTCCAAGATGTAGATGAGTTTCTTTCTTCATCAGAACAGATCTGGAGAAATTGAGCATTACATCACTTTCTCACCAACTGAATTGTTTGCAGTGAATGGGTGCCGTCAAAATGAGAGTCCAAACAGCTGATAAAGAATCATCAATCCACAAGTAATCCACATGACTCCAGTCCATCAATTAACATCTTGTGAAACGAAAAGCTGTGTGTTTGTAAGAAACAATTCCATCATGAATATACTTTATATATATATATATGTATATATATATATATATTAGTTTATACTTTAAGAGTTTAACTTCAAACTCTTCTAAAACATGAGTTCTCTATCCATAATATTGCTTTGTCCAGTGAAAAAGTCATCTAGTCTGAATCGGGAGAGATATCAAGCACTGTTTACAAGCAAAAACCAACAAGAAATCAAGAAATCAACAGTTTGAGGACTAACAGAGAAGCTTTATTATGTATTATAGCTGGTATTTTGGCCAGAAGCAATGGTTAAAAATGTTGAAACACCTTCATAATAGATTTCTTTATTACAAACACACAGCTTTTCGATTCACAATACATAACTTGGACTGGAGTTGTGTGAATGTGGATTTTTATTATGTTTTCATCAGCTGGTCGGACTCTCATTCTCACGGCACCCATTCACTGCAGAAGATCCATTGGTGAGCAAGTGATGTTATAATAAATTTGTCAAAATATGTTTAAATGAGGAAACAAACTCATCTATATTATGGCCTAAGAGTGATTACATTTCCAGCAAATTTTCATTTTTGAGTGAGCTATTTCTTTTAAGACTAATGCATAGCTCACGTGTTTACCATACCAAAAACTTGATTGAGATGCAGTTACCCATATATCCACTAGAGGTCCTCTTGTCAGCATCATTCGAATTGCTAAAACATGCATCCCACACTACTCTTATTTTCTTGCACTGTGAAATGTAAATATGAAAAGATGTCAGTGATTGTTCACTGGATGTGTATGGCAGATTCATAATGGTAAAAATATAACAAACAATGCATGGTCGACAAGTTTGATGTGCTTGCACATTTGTATGTGAAGCAGGCCGAGACTGTCTATGTCCTGGGCTAGGTTTAGACCTGAAGCTCTTCTGTGAAATTCCTGACTGCAGTGAGAGGGCATCTAGGGCAGAGTGCTGAAAGAATGTGAAATATATAGTTTTAGAGCAGAAGAAAGACTATGAGGGAAAGGACAAAAATATAAAATAATAAAAGGACAAAATGTTTGTTTTGAATTGGGATAGAAGTAAAAATGTCTGCCAATCAAACACAAAACATGCATTCTTTCATGTCCATTTTTAAAAACCTTACTTTAAAACATTTTAGGAAAAGTAATATCTCCACGTACACTGTGGACATTATTTTGTCACTGATTTGCATGGGTAGAGTAGTTAATGTAAGTGCTGGTTTCCTTGTGTCCTGGTGAAACTGTTTACCGTGTTCATCATTAACATTATAATGACTGCCATTAATGAAGTACATATTCCAGTGACATAAACATTTAATAAAGAATTAAAATAAGTATTAAACCTGTTACAGACAGTCCAGATTCTATTCAACACACATCTAAAATAATGATTTTACACAAAACACCACATGATCCATTTTTTTTTTGTCAGTCAGCAGGTGGATTTCTAAATATAAAATCACAAAATATCATTATAACCATAATGATCTTATGAGTTTGGTTAATAATGCATTTAGCTGTGCAAAAGATAATCTCTCCGAAATTAGAGCTCCAAATATTCCAAATGCAGATTAAAGTAAGCATCATATAATCATGATGGCTTGAGCAGAGATTTGAAGAGATTCTTTTCAGTTTATGCTGCCTGCTATCTGGTAGGCACAACATGGACTGTCTTACTGCAGGTTTTTAATGCAGGACATTATTTTGAGATTCTTAAAGAACATTAACTAAAATATTTGAAACGATAAAGAGAGGTGACTGATATTAAGCATTCATTTTTATAGATCATTTCAAATGTGAAAGTTTATCATGCTATTTTCTAGTGGCCTACATTACCTGACTTAGTTACTAAAGGCTGCATGTTCAGACCTACAAAGGAATGGCACAGGAACTAAAAAGAAGTACTTAAATGATCCATTGTGCACCTTTAAATCCACACTTTTAAGTTATGTACAAACCTTTCAACTAAAGAAAGTATCAGGAGGAGAACATCCTGTCCACTGATGTCCAGTCAAATCCAGTGACATAAGTCATTTTTTCTCTATATTGTATGCACAGTATGCATGACAGACAAATATATTTGCTTGATATTTTAGCTTCAGGCATCCATAATTACAATATTAAAAACTCAGCATTGTGCTTTAGAAACTCACCGCCACAATGTTAGTGTGCTGGGGTTGGTTGCTACAGTGTTTTCTAAAATGTTTCTAAATGTTTTCAGCATGCTGCTATGCAGTTAGTATGGTGTTCAGGGTGGTTGCTAGGACGTTGTTAGATGGTTGCTTATTGGCCCAGGTCAAAATTGCACATGAAGTCTCTAGATGAGGTCTTTCTTGAATGTAAATCCATGGGATTTTTATTTGCTTGTTTGTTTGTTTAATAGGCTGGCAAGCGAAAATCAGTCTTCGTGGCATAATGTACCATAAATTAATTTAGATTCATTTATCATTTTCTTTAAAAAAAATTAATAAATAAATAAATGAAAGCAAAATCAAAGTTACGGTGAGTCACTTACAGTGGAAGTGAATGAGGCCAATTTTTGGAGGATTTCAATTTTATACATTTATTTATAAGTTAATTTAGCTATTTTATTTTATACTCACATTAATTCTTCTGTTAAAATGTATTATTTGAGCTGAACATTTTTAAAAACATTTTTACAGCCATTTTTTAATTTTATTTTAGGGTCTATGAGTTTATGGTGTTCCATTGTCGTGGCAACGAAGTTGTGAAACTGAATATAATTTTACACAAAAACAGGTTAGTAAGTGATTTTTCACACTAAATTCATGTTAACATTGTTTACAACATGTGACTATACTGTTGAAACAGTGAGTATTTCAACATCTACATTTACATTATTTTTATTTATTTTATTTTTTTTAAGGAAATGAGAACTGAGTTGAAATTTATACCTGTGGTCACCATGCCACAAGTGCTGTCGACTGAGCTTAACTTGTATTAATATAGACTATTTAATACTAAGGGCTTCTAAACATAGTAAGCACCACTAATGTTCAGCCAGAAGACCATCAAAGCATTGTTTCCAGTTCTTTCCAAGACATGGAACCAGAATGTTCATCATCTGCTACAAAATATGGCTCAAAATCGTGCTCACTTTCCTCTGCATTCCTGCTGGTCTGCTTGCATGGAGACTTTTTCCCATCATTCTGCCTCAGAGCCAGTTCATGCTGCCGCACTGTAAAAAACACAGCCTCTGTGTCGTGAGGCGCATACCCAGGTAAGTTTCCTGAATGGTGGAGACGTGATTGTCCTTTGGCACCCATGGTCCCCAGAGGAAGGCCTTTAGTGCCACTGACACTGAGGCACACGCTCTGTGTGGTGGTGTGTGACATCATGCCTCCGTAATAGCCACTCCCACATCCCGCACTGCTGTTGACACGAGCCTTCTGCTTCAGGTCTAATGCAAGACTGCGCCTCAGCCATGCCTTCTTAACCTCTGCCTGCACCTGTTCATCATGGAGAGATATAAAAAGAAAGAGAGAGACAGAGAAAAGGGGCTAAGTGACTGTCACACACACATTTAAAGGCGATGTAAATGGTTTCTTCTGTGTTAAAATACAATCTCCTATTCCAGTTTAAAGAAATGAGTTGTGTCCCGAATGAATACCACTTATACTATGTACTATCTAGTGTATGAAGGTTATTCTGTCATGCAGCATTGGAGTCTCATAGCCCCTCCCCCTCCAGTACGTAATACCCATACAGCACAAATATATATTTTAAATATATGCTAAATTTTGAAATTGAAAATACATTTAGTTTTAACCTTCATTTACCAAAATATATTATAAAATGTATTTCAGGGGCAAGAAAATACATTTCCAGTCTTACAGTAGCCTATATTTAGGCTAAATGCAAATGTGGATGGAATAGCTACTAGAGAAAAAAAAACCTAGACTGAGTGCACATCAGTGTATCTATCATTTGAAGTGCACTTTTTCTTGAGATTTTCAGTGTGAACTCACTACTCACGCTATTTATGCAGAAAAAAGGCGTAACTTTTATTCTCACTGTAGTATTGTTGCCGCCGCCAGCATGTCGTGAAGGCGCTGTGTGCTTCGTTGTGAAAGCGAAACTACTTTGTTTGGCCTTCCAAAAGAGGACACGACTAGAAATCAGTGGTTAAGTTGTATTTACAACACTGTTCCAGAACACTTCAACCCAAATATTGAGATGTGTGCAGCACATTTTATGGAGGACTGTTTCCTGATCCTGGTAGAGTAGACGACAATGCCGGCTGTTCTGACTCACAGACTGTAAGTACGTTATTTATATATAAAGAATTTGCCACTGACGATTCAAACGCGAGTTTTGAGCAGTGTAGAGTAGCACTTGTTGTTTGTTATTTCTCCGATCACAAATGCAGACATGGTTTTATGTTTACGTGGCGTGATGCAACCATAGAAGTCATTATAATCTGTAATTATGTCCCCACTGGATGCAACAAATGCCTCGTTTATAATGGGTTTTAATGTTTTTGTCTCATTGCTCCGGCCGGGACAAGGCATCACAGTATGGCAAGGGGCGTTACATTTCCGTCTCACGCTTGAGGTATTCAGCCAATCACAACGCACTGGATAGCTGACCAATCAGAGCACACCTCGCTTTTCAGACCGATGAGCTTTGTAAAAATCGACGCGTTCCAGAAAGGCGGGGCATAGAGGAGAAACAATAATGTACAGTATGTGGAAAATAATGTGTTTTTTGAACCTTAAACCGCATAAACACATTTTATTACACCAATTACACAAAATAATGTTCTTTTTAGCAACATCATATGACCCCTTTAAGAACGGACATGGCTATTTGTAACTTGAATGTGTGTACTGTATTATTGTAATTAATAAACACTGATTTGTAGCACAAATAGTTTACTGTTTACAGCACTTTTTATTCTCCGTGTCATTTACCTATTGTTGCGGCTAATGAATCAGAAGTCTTGCACACTCACTGAATAGCTTCTTTCGCGTTTCAAAATAAGGTGGGTAGTTCACTCCGAAATGAAATTCCTGTATTCACCCTTATGTCAGTCCAAATTGTGTGAAAGAATTTTAAGCAATAGTCACAAGGACAAAAACTCAGAATGAAAAGTTTGAGTAAAAGATGACAGAATTTAAATGGATAGTTCACTCAAAAATGAAAATTCTGTCATTAATTACTCACCCTCATGTCGTTCAAACACGTAAGACCTTCGTTCATCTTCAGAACACATATTAAGATATAGACAGCAAGGGAACTGTTGAATAAATTCGTTATTTTTGTTTTCTTTGTGCACAAAAAGTATTCTCGTAGCTTCATAAAATTAAGGTTGAACCCTTGATGTCACATGTATATTTTACCTATGTCCTTACTGCCTTTCTGGGCCTCGAACGTGGTAGTTCCCTTGCTGTCTATGGAGGGTCAGAGAGCTCTCGGATTTCATCAAAAATATCTTAATATGTGTTCTGAAGATAAACGGAGGTCTTACGGGTATGGAACGACATGAGGGTGAGTAATTAATGACGGAGCTTTCATTTCTGGGTGAACTATGCCTTTAAATTTTTAAGTGAGCCATGCCTTTGAATATGCAGAGACAAATAAGACAAATATAAACCTTTTGTAGGTTGATTCTACCAAAAACTGTAAATACTTTGGGGCTATCAAAACATTGTACCGTTTGCTTGAGTCAAAACAGCAACATTAGCTAAAGTCATTATTCTTACAATTACATTACTTCAGAAATTACACTCTGCACTTTAAACATGCACATTTCAATAGATATGAAAGCTTATTGAATTGTTCAAGTTCACACCAATTAGAGCCATACTTTAGGTAAATACAGTAAGCACACTCATATATTAATCTAAAGTGTCAAACACTCACCTCCCCATTGCAAAAGCAGTAAATAAACGCCACAAAGAAACCCTGTGGAAATGAAATTCACCATAAAGGAAAAGCACACACTTTTTCAGGGCAACAACCATGATATTTCATGTGTCCTAACCAAATTAAAGTAACATGAAAATTTCCAGAGACAAGTTATTTGTATGGTGAACGTTGTATCTGTTAAGATTATTTAATGGATCTGAGTTAGCATGAATTATAGTAACAATTAATATCTGTATTTAATCTCAAACTAATCTTAATCTAATATGTATTCTAATATTTATTTAATCTTTAAAAAAAAGTGTACCGTAATAAGTACTGTAACAAATGTGTTGTTCATTTTTAGTTAATGTTAGTAAATGCATTAACTAATGGGACCTTTGTGTAAAGTGTTATCCTGTCATCTCAAATCACAAATTCTCATTGAAAATTTATAATTCCGTTTGTCTTGTCACTGTAAGTGTAAATTATTGTCACTGTGAACAAAGACTATTCTATTTTTAGCAGTTGAATCCCAATGTAATTTCCTTCATATGCTTGCTGGCTAGATGTGATTTTTTTTTTACTGGAATATACCTGTGAAGAGTTGAAGAGCATCTCATAATGCATCTGAATCTGCCACAGCAGACCTGTGACATCAGTGTATGGAAGAGCCATAAACAGCATGTAATGAACTCCAAACAGCGGCATCAGCACCAGGGTTGACTTCAGCAGCTTCCTATACAGGCCACAGCAAACAAATCACTGCAAATCACGCGTGTGTGTGTGTGTGTGTGTGTGCGTGCACATTTTTGTGACAAATGAGGACATAAATTTGTATAATGACATAGGTATTACAAGGAGAGGGTGACTTTTCAGGACATTACCCCATGTCCCCACTTTTCAAAACGCTTATGAATCACACAGAATGGAGTGTATTGAAAATCTGAAATAGCACAAAGTTTCCTGTAAGGGGTAGGTTTAGGGGTAGGGTTGGTGTAGGGCAATAGAATATATGGTCTGTACAGTATAAAAACCATTACGCCTATGGGATGTCCCCACTTTTCACAAAAACAAACCTGTGTGTGTGTGTGTAGTAATTTATAACCTGTACTGCTGTCTAGGGTCCAGTTTTCCTGTGTTTGTTTCCCACAACTTAGAGGCCAAAACCCTGATGATATTGAGGAAGAGGAAGAAGTTTACCTAGATAAGTAAAACACAAAAAATAAGTGAATTTTCAGGTGGGTATTTACTGATAGGAAATGTTTAGTATTTGTAAAATATGGATAACATATTTTGCATTTTATAAAGTACAGATTTTTGTTACTGCATATGGCATACTGAATTTAAACATCTGAATTATTATTATAATTTATTGGAGAAAAAAATTCTTACAACAATGGCAGCCAGGATTGGTACTTGATAGATCCATTTCAGATTGCCTGCGCTTATATCCCAGCACCTAGAGATGAAGAAATCCAGCCTTCAGCACTTTAGAAAGTATTCACAATCATCAATAGGTTTCACTGTGTTGCAGGTGGCATGAATATTAAATTGTGATTTTTCTTTTCACCACTGTAGTATTCACACCTTTTTTTAACACTGGGAAACTATTTTACTTCTCTAAAGTGACACAGTGTAAAACAAAAATCCAGAGCAAATTGCCAACTGTTTTTCAGCAAACTCAGTGTTCTTTTGAAAAATCTAATCCTGACCAAATGCAAGTGTCTGTGATGGTGGATATTTTATTATCACAATGTTTCTCCTTATGTGTTTTCTGAGCTACCGTTTGCACATTCATCTTGCTGCACCTGGACAGCATCCAACAAAGATGTAATAATATAATAAAATTCTGGTAACATTTATTAACCTTTGTCAATGTTAGTTAATAAACATGTTCATGTTAGTTCACAGTGCATTAACTAATGTTAACAGATACAACTTTTAATTTAAATAACGTATTAAACATCAACTAAGATGAATAAATGCTGTATAAGTGTTGTTCATGTTAACTAATATAGTTAACTAATGAAACCTTATTGTGAAAGTGACATGACATGTGGCCAAGTATGGTGACCCATACTAGGAATTAGTGCTCTGCATTTACCCCATCCAAAGTGCACACACACCGTGAACACACACCCGGAGCAGTGGGCAGCCATTTAAGCTGCGGCGCCCGGTGAGCAGTTGGGGGTGCAGTGCCTTGCTCAAGGGCACCTCAGTCATGGTATTGAAGGTGGGAGAGAACGCTGAACATTCACTCCCCCCACCTACAATCCCTGCCGGTACGAGACTCAAACCCACAACCTTTGGGTTACGAGTCTGACTCTCTAACCATTAGGCCATGACTTCTTATTGTAAAGTCTTACCAAAATTCTTAAGTCGATCACAAGTGTTTAGTAAAATAGTGATTTAAAAACAACACACTCAGTCTTATTTGTGTGACAACCAAATCCTTTAATCTTGCCTAAACAATGTAGACCCTACTAACAAACACTAGAACCACTTGGATTGAGTGGAATATAAAGCTGCGTTTCATCCATCCCATACCTTTGCCATTCTATCCTGGACTACATATCCCATAATCCATTGCCTGGACTCATCATGCCTGATTGTTTTCACCTGTTGCTCATTAGTCTTGCATGTGTCATATCTGCAGCTGTAACACCGTGTCTACACAGGATGCGACAGTTGTCACGCCACACCGCAACAGCTAAAGTCTGTCTACACTGGACGCGACAAAACGACCTTTGCAAATCATTAGAATTTTATCAGTACATCATAAGTAGAATGAGGCAGCAGTTTACTGTCGGGGATTTGTCGTGTCGCGGCGCACCAGTTTAGACAGCATCACAGATTATGATGTGTTTGTCCTCAAGCCTGTTTTGACTACGATTGTGGATTATTCCTCTAATAAACTGCTGCACTTGGATTCTCAGCCTTCGTGTCCCCGTGCAGTTTTGTGACAGGTTCAGCCAGTGACTATTTTTAGAAAGGCCGACAATAGGTCTTGCCTGGAATTTGCTAAAAAACTATGTGACAAAACCTAAACCTTTTGGAAGAAAAATGTGTGGTCTAATGGGAGGTGTTAACATTTCGAGGTTTAACAGAAACCTTTGAATGTAGGTGCTGAATGCATCTGTGCCATATGTTTGTGTGTGTAAACCTACTGTGTGTCTGCCAGAGACACCCGGGCACTGACCCATATGGATACAAACACTGCGGGTATTCCTATGAAAGAGGAAGCAAGAGAGTCTGAAACCGGACGTTAAAGGAAAACACTATTCACCCTCAAGGTCATAATGGATTGCTTAACAAATATTACTTTCAAATGTTATCTTCAACTTAAAAGTGACAACTCACCCCAGCCTATGATTGTTAAAGCCCACAGACAGTTTTTGTCAGACAGGAAGGCCATGAAGATCAGACTATGCAAATACAGACCCTCCACCAGAATCCAATAATGATTGGTTGCCAAGAGATACAGGAAGAGGGTCACAGCAACCTTGCAGCCCACCTGATAGCACACGACCAATAAAACTATTGTTGGGCTCTGCAGACAATTTGTGTTATTTATGTACAGTATTTATGTATTCATGTGCAAATGTGTTTTTGTGAGTACCATGTAGGGTCTTTGTCCAATGGACCCATCTTCTAGTTTGCCCTCTTCTGTGACAGTATAAAGAACGGCGTCTTTCACAAATATACTAATTGCTCGGAATATGAATGAGGTGAAGAGGTGGATGTGGATGTAGTTACGGGTGCAATGGAGACGTCTAGAGAAAAAAAAAGAAACAGAAGAGAAAATAATCAAATTGACTTCGAAGTAGTTGTGGAAAATGATTAATTTCATTGTCTCATGGGTCACAAGACAACGCAGATGTAGTACATCAGGACTGCATTCATACACCACACATATATGGAACATACTTTTTTAACTGTTGTGAAGTCAAATGTAGTACTTATGCAATTTTGAGATTTCGGACACAACTATCACTTGTGAAAAAGAAGTTGGCATACTTTTTAGTACATACTTTTTTAAAGAGTACTTACAATGAAAATAATATGCTTTAAAAGAATATAACTAAGTGCGAACTTAATATAAAGTTTTCTGACCATTTCTGTAATTAAAATTTACATTAAGTGCAATTAGTTGAACTTAAGAGTGTATTGACCCACTTAAAGTATGACTTAAGTACATATTTATATATAATTTCACAATTACTTGTTACTAGTTAAATATTATTATTATTAATTACTAGTGTGGTGGACTAAATTCAATGTTTTGGCTCTGCATGGGTAAATTACAAAAACCCTGGCTCAACTATTCCCTACTTTATTCCTCAGAGAGCAGAATACCTGCTGACTGTCTGATCAGATCATAGCAAAGATATCTCAATCAACATAAGTTTGCGTCTATACACATGGTTATGGATGTATATATGCATTAAGACACACTCATGAGTGGACATGGAAACATCTAGCATCTTGCTGTATTAGATTTGATTTTTAATTTGTTTACTGTCCTGGATATATTCAAGTCATATATATACTTCACAAATTTATACTTAAAGGGACAGTTCACCTTCAGTTGCTGGTCCCTATTGACTTCCATATTATGGAAAAAAAAGTCAATGGGGACCAGCAACTGAAGGTGAACTATCCCTTTAAGTACTTTCAATAAAGAAGAAAGCTGCATTTAGATCCACATTTTCTCTACTTGCTGTGCTCTCACTGTGACAGAAAAACAGTCCTAGAAACTAGATGTATCTAGCAGCATTTAATTTTATTATACGGGACTTAATGAACAGTTAAAAACCAATATCACTTTTCCTGTTGATGGTCCCCAAGGGAAATTAAGGTTGTTGTTTTTTGTGTTTTTCGTCAAGGAAGTGCTCATTATGAGTGGTTCCCCTTTCACCGTGGATGAAGTGGAGGAGGACTTTGTTTGCAATTCGCCAGCCACAGACTCACACCCTCAACACTCCCTCAGCTCAGCCTAGGTGCTTGAAATCCCTGGCTCCACCTCGGGCCTCCGAGCCCATGGCTATACCATGGCCTGTCAACCCATCGCTCTGCCTTGGCTTCACACTCTCTTGTCTCCACCATGGTCCGTCATCGCTTTGGCTCCACAGGTCTCCCTTGTCCCTCTGGTTCCGCCTCGGTGAGGCGTCACCCAGGTTTTGCTACAGACTTTCGGGTCTGCGGCTATGCCTCAGCTCTCTACTCCTTTAGCTCTACAGGGCACCTCTTCCCTCTGGCTCGCTCTCTCCCACCGGCTCCACCTTGGTCTTTAAACTTCAGCTCCATTTCAGTCCCATGAGCATGTGGCTCCGCCATGGGCCTACAGACCAGCAGTGTCATCCTGGGTCTTTATCTCCTTGGCTCCACCTCGGTCGATGAATCCCCTGGTTCCCCTTGATTCACTGCCAAGTCTCCACCCTGGCCTCCCTCCATCGACTCCACTGTGGGCTCTTCCTCCACCGGCTCCTCAAGGGTCTCTTCCTCTGCCAGTCCCTCAATTTATTTCACCCACGGGTCCTGGCACCCCCTCCCACCCCTTCGGTGTAGTTGCCAGGTGGCATCTAGTGGTTAACTAGCGGTTACCTAGTGTGTAAATGTCTTGTTTACTCAAAAGTATGAACTAAAATAAACTAAAATGCAGGGTCATTGAGTCCCAAGAATTACTGAAATTGTACAGTTACAAGTATACTACTAGTACATTGATTTTAGTGTACTTACTTCATAAAGTATGCTTTATTGAAGTTTACCTAGTGAAATGAATTTTAAATATACTTTTCTGTAAGGGTATGTAAGTTTTCAGTGTTAAAAGACTTTTAATTTTCTCAAAACTGGAGAAATTACATACTTCAGATTTAATTTTATTTAGTTCAGAGGGGTTTAACAGACCTTTGTGGTTGAAGTCATAGATGTACTCGGGACACAGAACTGCAACCATCTGATCGAGCTTTCCCATGGGCCAGCAAATTATCCCATCCCATTCAGGAACACAGTGATCCTCTGAGAATACACACAAATATCATGTTTTACCAAAAGTATAACATGGAATACATCTATGCAGTCAAAGTATCCTCCAACAAAATGTTTGAAGGTGACAAGTCAAATTAATCTCCTCATATAGTAACCCAATATATAGTACTGTATATTTTCTCAAAAACCCAACAGCAGTGGATTCACATTCATCACACAGTTAGGCAATACTGTATCTTACTATAAAGTGACTCATCACTACAAGTAACAATGGAAACTGAGCTTAAATCAATGTTCCTTATCTTAAAATCTTCCTATAACCAGGGCTACAGTCTAATTTGCCATTCTCATAGATCCTGCTGTCTTCAGGAAATTAGATCTGTGGGGGTAGGAAGATACAATCTTCTGATAGCTTCAGTATAGCTGTCCATTTGTCGCAAGTACGTTTTTATATTATACTGAACTAAACATTTAATTTAATTAGATAGATACGGTAGGCAGGGTAGATATCAGCATATATGAGTCATATGGGATTTTTTTCTCCTGTTTTATCATCTGTCAAGTGAAAATCATAAGCCTGATTGGTTTTAAAAATAATAGCATGCTTCTCCTCAACAGGCCACATAATTGGACAATTCTGACATTGTATAATGGTCCTTTACTAACACAATAATTACATGCACATTTGATTTCTCACCAAAGCAGACTTACAATTAAGTGCACATATCAAGCAGAAATACACTAGAATACCTCTGACCACATCTAACTGTGCACGGATGCTTCTCTCACACCTCGCCCGTGCATCAATCAGAAGAAAGATCTGTTCATCTCTGGTGATGACGTCATCAGAATCAATCTAAGAGCAACACAGAAAGAGAGAACATTACTCTCTCCCTTTCACATTTTTTCACTTTACATAATTCCAAACTAACAGCAGAATATCATCATCATCAACATATTTTGATTCTGAGAGATTTGTTGTGGTATGTCTTTTCTTAATGTCATTGTACATTCTACATGGTAGATAAAATTATATTTCTAAAAATAACTGTATGTGCATTCAAAAAAGCAAATTTAACTGTACTGAATGTGCATTTGTGTACTTGAAATCTTAAAAATTGGCACTTAAGCGTACTTAGATTTAACTTTCATGACACTTCTTAACACACTTACATGCACTTTTACAAAATCCACTTCAATGTGGATATTACAAGTTTTGCTTTAAAACACATTTTAAATAATCATTTGTCATGCTTTAAAAAAGCACAGTTACTGTATTTTGATGTGATAACTAACACACTAAAAAAGTTGGTTATGGGGGTAGAATTGTTGCTTAATTCCAAATAAATAGATTATGATCCACAAATAAATAGAATGAGATCCACAAATAAATCTTAAAGTTTCACAAACATGAATTAAATTCACAAATAAATAAAATGAGATTTGCAAATAAAAAACATATTCACAAATATATATTTATGTCACAACCACAACTTTGCCTGGCATTTATTTGTGAATCGCGTCCTGTGCATTTGTAGATAGCTGCTCGCATTTGTGAATCGCGTCCTGTGCATTTGCGAATTGTGAAACATTTTTTGCGTCAAGATGTGCTGGCTGCACGCATTTGTGAATCGCGTCCTGTGCATTTGTAGATAGCTGCACGCATTTGTGAATCGCGTCCTGTGCATTTGTAGATAGCTGCACGCATTTGTGAATCGCGTCCTGTGCATTTGTAGATAGCTGCACGCATTTGTGAATCGCGTCCTATTCATTTGTAGATAGCTGCACGCATTTGTGAATCGCGTCCTATTCATTTGTAGATAGCTGCACGCATTTGTGAATCGTGTCCTGTGCATTTGCGAATTGTGAAACATTTCTTGCGTCAAGACGTGCTGACAATCCACAAATACGTGGACTCCCCCCACCGTCTACTCAAGCCAATCAGATAACAGCCACATTCACTGACCAATCGTAGCACGATCTCGCTATAGCCAATCCGCTTTGCTTTACAATCAGGGTGGTCTCGTCCTGAGATAACTTCATTCATCTAATGGTCTAACGAAATCCAGTTTTAAACATCTTTTACTGTACCCATTGTATGGCCCTTATATGACCTATTTGAGCCAATGCAGATGCATGAAGTTATCTCAGGACGAGACCACCCTGATTGTAAAGCAAAGCGGATTGGCTATAGCGAGATCGTGCTACGATTGGTCAGCGAATGTGGCTGTTATCTGATTGGCTTGAGTAGACGGTGGGTGGAGTCCATGTATTTGTGGATTGTCAGCACATCTTGACGCAAGAAATGTTTCACAATTCGCAAATGCACAGGACGCGATTCACAAATAAATGCCAGGCAAAGTTGTGGTTGTGACATAAATATATATTTGTGAATATGTTTTTTATTTGCAAATCTCATTTTATTTATTTGTGAATTTAATTCATGTTTGTGAAACTTTAAGATTTATTTGTGGATCTCATTCTATTTATTTGTGGATCATAATCTATTTATTTGGAATTAAGCAACAATTCTACCCCCATAGTTGGTTCACCATTTCATCTGCACATGTGGGACCGCAAAAGAATAACAACGAGCTCCCTTAGTTTCTATGCATATAAGTGTTGGTTTATCATTTTCCACAATCTCAGCTGAAATCATTGACATATCATCCATCTATCACCACATCTAGCACACCTTCTTTTAGGCTGATGTGCTGTCTCTCAGTGTTGTGAAATATTTGCACAGTCCTGTGGTATGTGACGAGCTCTCTTCAACCTTCAGGATGAGAGAGCATATCCAACCTTACACACCCCACACCCATGGCCATCCCTCACCGCTGTCCCATATTATGAGCCCTGATCTCTGGGTCCTCACGACTAAACACAGAAGCATTTGTGCCCTGAATACATTCACAACCACCAAACGAAACCTCAGACTCACACACTGGCAATTAGAAATAGAAAGAAAAAAAGAAAGAAAGAATTGTTGAGAACAAATGTTCATTCCAAGTGATCAAATATATGATTTCATGTTAAAAAAAAAGACCTTAACTAAATCTCGAGACCAGAATACCACAGAGACTTGAAAATTAGCACTTTTGATCAGAATTTATGAGCAACCTCCTAACAACCACCCTGAACACCCAAACATGTACATCTATGATAAGTTACTTTTATGATAATATATCATAGTTTTCTTTGTTGTTGTTGTTTCATGTTACTAATAATGAACTTATAGCAAGATTAAAGTAAAAAAATGATTCCATGCAAAATCTTACATTTTCACAAATGTGTACAGATAAGCAGACATCATAATGATATGGCCATATTTCACCGCAGGGAACTAAACAAATTACAATTAAAGTCAAGATGAAATCAGATTTGACCCTGTTTGTTTTCTTATTGAATAAGAAGAAGAAGAAAAAGATATTCTGGTCTCTATAGGACTTGCATCCCTCCTTCAATGTAAGTTCATGCTTTACACCAAATTGTCCAGTCACTTAGATAAACAATAGCATATCATCGCTCTACAAGCCGCGGGATTTCAGGGATTGTTCAGTTGTAGCACACAGAGTTGGGAATGAATTACTAGCCAAAGTTTAATACTTTGGGTTTGTTCAGATTTGTAACCCTAAATTTGAGCAATATAACAGTAATAATTGCCTTTAAAAAAAAAGAAAAAAATATGTAAATAATAGTTGTGAAATATGATATTGTGAATGTATTTTTGAAAATAATTTTATGTATACATGTATTTATTTGTGTGTGTGTGTGTGCGCGTGCATTTTTGTGATTTATGAGGACACAAATTTGTATAATGACATGGGTATGACAGGTATTACAAGGAGAAGGTGATTTATGAGGACATTTTGAGTGTCCCCATATTTCAAAAGGCTTATAAATCATTCAGAAT
>NW_015505912.1:520540-526951 GCF_001515645.1 Sinocyclocheilus grahami | reverse complement strand
GCGTGCAGCTATCTACAAATGCACAGGACGCGATTCACAAATAAATGCCAGGCAAAGTTGTGGTTGTGACATAAATATATATTTGTGAATATGTTTTTTATTTGCAAATCTCATTTTATTTATTTGTGAATTTAATTCATGTTTGTGAAACTTTAAGATTTATTTGTGGATCTCATTCTATTTATTTGTGGATCATAATCTATTTATTTGGAATTAAGCAACAATTCTACCCCCATAGTTGGTTCACCATTTCATCTGCACATGTGGGACCGCAAAAGAATAACAACGAGCTCCCTTAGTTTCTATGCATATAAGTGTTGGTTTATCATTTTCCACAATCTCAGCTGAAATCATTGACATATCATCCATCTATCACCACATCTAGCACACCTTCTTTTAGGCTGATGTGCTGTCTCTCAGTGTTGTGAAATATTTGCACAGTCCTGTGGTATGTGACGAGCTCTCTTCAACCTTCAGGATGAGAGAGCATATCCAACCTTACACACCCCACACCCATGGCCATCCCTCACCGCTGTCCCATATTATGAGCCCTGATCTCTGGGTCCTCACGACTAAACACAGAAGCATTTGTGCCCTGAATACATTCACAACCACCAAACGAAACCTCAGACTCACACACTGGCAATTAGAAATAGAAAGAAAAAAAGAAAGAAAGAATTGTTGAGAACCAATGTTCATTCCAAGTGATCAAATATATGATTTCATGTTAAAAAAAAAGACCTTAACTAAATCTCGAGACCAGAATACCACAGAGACTTGAAAATTAGCACTTTTGATCAGAATTTATGAGCAACCTCCTAACAACCACCCTGAACACCCAAACATGTACATCTATGATAAGTTACTTTTATGATAATATATCATAGTTTTCTTTGTTGTTGTTGTTTCATGTTACTAATAATGAACTTATAGCAAGATTAAAGTAAAAAAATGATTCCATGCAAAATCTTACATTTTCACAAATGTGTACAGATAAGCAGACATCATAATGATATGGCCATATTTCACCGCAGGGAACTAAACAAATTACAATTAAAGTCAAGATGAAATCAGATTTGACCCTGTTTGTTTTCTTATTGAATAAGAAGAAGAAGAAAAAGATATTCTGGTCTCTATAGGACTTGCATCCCTCCTTCAATGTAAGTTCATGCTTTACACCAAATTGTCCAGTCACTTAGATAAACAATAGCATATCATCGCTCTACAAGCCGCGGGATTTCAGGGATTGTTCAGTTGTAGCACACAGAGTTGGGAATGAATTACTAGCCAAAGTTTAATACTTTGGGTTTGTTCAGATTTGTAACCCTAAATTTGAGCAATATAACAGTAATAATTGCCTTTAAAAAAAAAGAAAAAAATATGTAAATAATAGTTGTGAAATATGATATTGTGAATGTATTTTTGAAAATAATTTTGTGTATACATGTATTTATTTGTGTGTGTGTGTGTGCGCGTGCATTTTTGTGATTTATGAGGACACAAATTTGTATAATGACATGGGTATGACAGGTATTACAAGGAGAAGGTGATTTATGAGGACATTTTGAGTGTCCCCATATTTCAAAAGGCTTATAAATCATTCAGAATTAGTTTTTTTTTAATCTAAAAATGCAGAAAGTTTCCTGTAAGGGGTAGATTTAGGTGTAGGGTTGGTGTAGGGCAATAGAAAATACAGTTTGTACAGTATAAAAACCATTACGCCTATGGAATGCCCCCACAATTCACAAAAACAAACCTGTGTGTGTGTGTGTGTGTGTGTGTGTGTGTGTGTGTGTGTTTGTAAAAGCATCACAAAATGTATATCGCTTTTTCTCTTAAATTGTACCACACTCAAAATTTCTAATTACAAATGCAATACCAAAATGCTTTACAATTTCATGCACGCACAAACATAACATTATAATCACAGCATCATCATTACAGTTCACATTAGTCCTTAAGGGAGCAAGTGAAATTACATGTGAAATCATTTCACTAAAACTGCAAAAAGTCAATTAACCAACCGTCTCATTTGATTTGTGTTTTTTTTACCCCTGAAAAACATAGGCATTAATGAACCACACTCTCATACAATCTATTGCCATTGATTGGTAATAATTGGTTTGTGTGACCGCCCAGTGTTAAAACAATTGTAAGGATGTCATCTGATAGACATAAGTGCGGGTTTATTTCATTACACATTTAATTCATGTTTGAAGAGGGTTATTCTATTTCAGTAGTCGAGAAGTAAACTTTTGAACTTGCAGAATAATCTAAAAATATATCTGAATATTTCTGAAGATCATTTCACTAGGATGTTAAACACCTGTGTTCTCCAGTGAAAATGCAATTAGTGGCATGGCAGTGCTCTTGATCAATAGTGCTTCTCTGGGTCATGTTAATTCCCTTTCTAAATTGTCTGTTTATCGAGCATTCATCTCTCACTGACAGACTCATTTTCTGCTTCATTGAACATGTACATGCATTAGCCAGTCATTCTTTCGGAGGCTGACAGGACAAACAAAGAGATACACTTTCATTTCCTCAATAGCAAGAAATATAGGACATGCACAGTCCTGAGAAAAAAGGGGGAAAAAAACACTTTTCTTTGTGCCCAAGCTAAATTTCGGGAAAAAATGTCTTAGAAGAATTGAGCTTTCACATTTGTAGTTTGCTGATACCATTGGATACCACTTTAAGCAAAAGACTAATATACTTTTTCTACCTACACTGTAAAAAATAAGTGTAATTTTAACTGTAAAATTTTGTAAAATAGGTTAACAGTAAGTTCCCGTACTATCTACAGGGAAAAACTGTAAAATATGGTATGAACAAATTTTTTTCCCTTATTTCCTAGAAGTTTAAACATGTTGTATGTGCCTTTAAAAGAGAATTAAATATAAGACTAAACACAGACTAACCACATAGCCTACTTTAAAAGCAAATTTGTTATTAAAAAACAGATTTAAGATAGCAGTATACTCTCTTTTGCAATAATAGCTGTTACTTTCATCTGCCATACAAAATACAGCAACACACACCTCTAAGAATGAAAATACCTGCATGCATAAGAAAATAGATAAATAAATAAACAAACATGGGTGCACTGTAAAAAATAAGTGTAATTTTAACTGTAAAATTTTGTAAAATAGGTTAACAGTAAATTCCCGTACTATCTACAGGGAAAAACTAAATATCATGTATCTAACCAGATAGTTCATGTAATTTTACAGTAAAATGTTGTTAATTTTACAGTTTTTAGAAGTAAAAATAACAAATCAATGTATAATTTACAGTCAAAAACTGTAAACTGATATTCCCAGAATTCCCTGCATGACACTCCACATTTGAAAGTATTTTGTTTAAATAATCATGTTTTTTTAATAGTTTTTGTTATTAGTTATGTATATTTGGGCTTTATGTTACATCTTCTGTTGTTTAATGAAAGTTGAATGCATTATTTAAGTATCATGTGTGTTACCATGATGGTGTTTTGTGTTTGCATGAATGACTCTGTGCACCTTCTATATATTAGTATATACTTCTGCTTGTGGCGAAGCTACTTGTGATGAGCTTTGATTCTTCATGTGGCTTTCTCTTTTACCACCTGCATTATTATGGTGGTTGTCAGTATGTTAAAGATACAAAACAGATTTTAATAGCAGTGTGCATTGTTGAATTTACTGGTTTACATTCCAATTTTCTTGTTTGTAAATGACAGTTTTATACTGTACAATTACATTTTAGGCCGTAAGTGTGTTTACAGTTTTTCTGTATATTTTACAAAATTATTCTGGCAACCACAGCTGCCAAAATTATTTTGTAAAAACTACAGATTTTTTTTACAGTGTATAATACCTAACAAAAATGTGAAAAAAAGTGAAAGGTGAAAAGGGTAATTTTCCCTTCGCAGTCATTTCTCTTTCAATTTCCCTTTCAAGTGATTTCTTGGCTGGGGAATCTCACACACACAGCCCTGTCTGCAGTCTTCTCATGGACCAATCAAACCAAATAAATCTACTTGTGTGGCTGATGAGACATTGATTCAACTAGACAGTTGGGAAAGCTGATCAACAGAAGGTGATCACATGTGTTCAACCAGTCAATGACCCTGAATTCTGAATTCAAAACGGGATTTAAAGTAAAAATCCATTTACATTTGAGTCACATTAGAGAAGATTAAAAGCACCACAGATATCTCCAAAAGAGCATGCACAGTCATTAATAACATTTGTCGATTAAGTCTATATATTTTTTGTATTAATTTATGTTGATCTGATAGTTTAGGTAACTGTTTGCATATTCACATACAGTATATTTGCACTTAATTTGGTTTCATTCTTTATCACAATTAATTTCACATATACTGATATACTTAAAGTAGTTTTTAGGCAATTCTCTGAATCAAAATTGGTAAATATTGATAGAGACAAGAACGAATAGGAAGGAACCTTTAAAACTAACAGATTGTCTTAACCAAATAAACAAGTAGTTCATATATTCAGGTACTGAATTATTATTATAACAGAAATTATATACTTTATAAGAATGGACTTAAGTGCGAACTGTGTGTCAGTGTTTTTGACCCACTTAAGTATAGGCTTAAGTACAATTCTATATGTAATATTATGATTACTTTTATTGTTTTTGAAATATGGTTAAAGTGTACTGCCGAATGTACTGACACGCATTAATAGTAAACCTAAATATGTTTTTAATGTCATTTTTATTGATACCTGCACATTTTTAATCTTGAAGTTGCAACGTAGTACAATGAAAATGTATTAACTCGCACATCAAATAAGTGAAGTACACATGCACATTTGATACAGTTGAGCGCATTCTTTTTCACAAGGTAAAGTCTAGACAAATCTGTGCAAACTGGCATGTCAGTATAGTGAAATACTCACCAGAGCTCTGGCTTTCATCAGCACACAGCACAACACAAAAGCCGCAGAGACCTCCACTGACACCATGCTTAACCCAAGACCTCTGACCTTTTCCAGAACTTCAGCTCACCAGAAAGCTCCTGTTTCTCTTCAGGACATGACGGTCTAATTGAGGTCCAGAGAAGTGACATTTGCAGCCATTAATGCTTTGTTGTGTTAAAGCTGTTGTTATTCTGATGCTGTTGTGCCCATCAGCGATTCATCTGTTTGAGTATGATCGATAGTTTGTTTTAGCTGAGCTTAATTTAAGGAATATCTGGATACACTTATATTTGCATTTATAGACAGATTCAATTTTTTTTAAGTAAAATCCACTTCCCTATAATCTTTTTTAAAGTAAAAACATATATAAAAAATACTGAAAGATGACAATTGAGTTTTCTTTACCCATCATAGATGACACTCTTCCATTTCTCAGATTCTTGGTCTCTTATCCTCGATTGAAGATGAATTTGGAGATCTGTTAAAGAGAGACTTGTCTGTCATTGTAGAGATGTGATCTCCTGTGTGTTGTGAGAGTGTTCAGCGAGGTAAGTAGTCTGGTGGTCATCATTGGCCCTTGGCTGTTGGGCTCCACCACTGTATATTGTGTGGGATGGGCATGAAGAATGTTAACCCTTCCTTGTCATGAGAAGACAAAGCCCTGACTTTCTAAACCCATTCGTGCACACACATTACAAACATTATAAACCTTATTCAATTTCATGAATATATGTATGTATTTGGTATATGTTGCGGTGAAATATGCAGGATGAACAGTGTGACACAAGAAACCAGATAACCCATAAACTTCTCCTTCATCGATCACCCTGACCTGGTTTATTTTGCACTAATAACCAGCTGACTGTACTTACAATATACTTCCTGCATCTTTGAAAACAAAGAAGAAAAATCAAGGTAAACCTAATTTGAGAACAGAACAGTGTTATCTCTGTATCACTGAGATGCTATTATAGTTTGATAATATAACATAATAATATAATATAACATAACATAACATAACATAACATAACATAACATAACATAACATAACATAACATAACATAACATAATATAACATAACATAACATAACATAACATAACATAACATAACATAACATAACATAATATAACATAACATAACATAACATAACATAATATAACATAACATAACATAACATAACATAATATAACATAACATAACATAACATAACATAACATAACATAACATAACATAACATAACATAACATAACATAACATAACATAACATAACATAACATAACATAACATAACATAACATAACATAACATAACATAACATAACATAACATAACATAACATAACATAACATAACATAACATAACATAACATAACATAACATAACATAACATAACATAACATAACATAACATAACATAACATAACATAACATAATATAACATAACATAACATAACATAACATAACATAACATAACATAACATAA
>NW_015505912.1:479170-518679 GCF_001515645.1 Sinocyclocheilus grahami | reverse complement strand
TGTGTGTGTGTGTGTGTGTGTGTGTGTATATATATATATATATATATATATATATATATATATATATATATATATATATATATATATGTATATATGTATGTATGTACATATACTGTATTAATACAACCCTGGAACACAATTCTTAATCGATTCACAATTTTTACAGAATTCATAATTTGTAATCAAGTAATAAATTACAAATATAATAATATTATCCAATTGTGCTTATATGTTGTGCTAATATAACTGTGTCTATATTATATTATACTATATTATATTACATTATATTATATTAGGCTGTATATACATTTTTAACATTTTGTAGGATGTAGACTGAAATATATTACTTAAAAATATGTACATAAAAATAATTCAATATAAATTCAAAACCTCAGAACGATCAAACATTTTAGAACGATCCATAGGATCGCGCCTTTTTATACAAGCTATGATCGCGCCTAAGGACTTTTATTTTGGCATTAGCCGGTAATGACGCTTTTAGTGTTTCTTCCTCTTGGGCTCGAGTGGGGTCAAATTAACTCTGAATTACAAAAAAAAACTGTGGTTAATTTGACATTTTTAAAATCTATTTTCGCCAGTAACGATCACGGAACATATTGAATCATGGTCCTAAATCCGTTCTTGAAGTAATCCCGTTAGAACGTGCGTGTAAGAAACTCGAGGCTTGTAAGCCAAAGACAGCATGACATTCTAACATTTGACCAAAGTCATTTGCTTTGGACACTTGCATACCTGCGCAGGTGTTCGGTGAGGGAAGAACAATGTTAGGAGACATGATTCTGAGGGCTTTCAGACTGACAGTGAGGGTGTCTGCAGCCCTTCAGTCAAGCAGAGCTCTGCACTCCAGCCCTGCGCTCTGGGCAGGACACAACAAATGGTCCAAAGTAAAGGACATTAAAATTCCCAGAGATGCTGCTCGATCCCGGATAATTGCCAAGTACACCATGATGATCAGGATTGCAGTAAGAGGTGAATGCATAAGATTTGACTGGCACTAACTATGGTACCATGGTAAAATAATGGTGTTCTTGAAATTACCTTTGGGTACCATGTAAAAGAACAAAGTATTTAACATGTGATACATCTGATACCATCATTGTACTCTTGAGTGTATGTATGCTGATGACCCTGAGCTTTTTTTTTCTTCAGAGGGAGGACCCAATCCAGAATTTAATGTTGCTTTGGCACAACTTCTAGAGCAGTGTCGGAACAAAAATCTACCGAAAGCCACCATAGAAGGAGCTATAAAAGGAGCCGTAAGACAGATTTTACAGTGATGAATAGCATATCTACTGCTAATGAAACGAATTTTTACACGAATAACAATTGTAAAGCTTATATACACACACACACACACACACACACACAACACGCACACAGACAAATACATACAGGGGTTGGGAAAAAAATATTAATAAATATATATATATTAAAAACAGAAAAAATATGTCAACAATATTTCTAAAATAATTAAATTAGCCATTTAGTTTAAATGAAGGGTTGCAGAAATGTGTACACCCTTGATTAAAGTATGTCATCCCAGTTGGTTCCATTGTGGTCATCATTATGTCCGAGAATGATTTATTGGGCTTTGTTACACTTTAAATGGTAAATATGTTACTCCTCTTTACATTTTTTGGTTCAGCATGTTTAGCCTACCTGTTGATCAAAAATTTAAAAAAAATTGTAACAGGAGGGTTTACTCATTTATGCAACCTAACATTTTATCATTTTCCTGCATAATTTTACCATGCTTCTTTATTAATTGATCTAGTAGACTTGCTGGAAAATTCTATCTATCTATATATATATAAATAAGGTGCCTTGCGAAAGTATTTTTTTCAGATTATGTTGTTGCTTATTCCAATATCGCTTGTAGATATCGCTACACTTCGAATGGAGTTAACCTGTGGCAAATTCAGTTGAATGGGTATGATTTGAAAAGGCACACACCTCTCAATAAAAATGTCTAACAGCCAAAGAACTCTCTGTAGAGCGCAGAGACAGGATTGTGTCAAGACACTGATCTAGCGAAGATTTCAGAAACAAATTCTGCTGCATTGAGGATTCACAGAAGCATGTAGCCTGCATTATCCTTAATGGAAGAAGTTTGGAACAGCCAGGAGATCTTCCTAGAGCTGGTTTCTGGCCAAACTGAGCAATCGATGGAGAAGAACCTGGGTTAGACTGGTGACCAAGAAGCTGATGGTCACTCTAGTTGAGCTCCATGATCATGTATGGAGATGGGAGAAACCTACAGAAGGACAAACATCACTGCAACACTCCCACCGATCTGGGCTTTATGGCGGTGTGGCCAAACTCAATCCTCTCCTCAGTGAAGACACATGAAAACCCACTTGAAATTTGAAAAAAAAAAAAAAAAAAGGACTCTCGTATTGTGAGAAACTAGATTCTCTGGTCTGATGAACCGTAATTCCAAGCAGCTTGTATGGAGGAAAACAGCTACTGCTCATCACCTGCGCAGTACCATCCCAACAGTAAAGTGTGGTGGTAGCAGCCTCATGCTGTGGGGGTATTTTCCAGCATCAGGGACTCGTCAGAGTAGAAGGAAAGCTCAACACAGAAATAGTCTTAATGAAAACCTAGACAGAGCATTCAGAACCTGGACTGGGCAGAAGGTTCACCTTCCAACAAGACTAGACAATGCAAGAGTGGCTTATAGACAACTCTGTGAATGTCCTTGGGCTTGAACCCAAATATTTCTGGAGAAACTTCAAAATGTCTGTCGGCCCCCATCCAACATGATAAGAGCATGGGAGGTGAAGAGGTGAGGAGAAGAATTTCAGATAATTGGCAAATGCAGAAGTGCAAAGCTTGTCGCATCATATCCAAAAAGACTGGAGGCTGTAAAGGGTCTTCAACTAAGTACCGAGTTTAAGTACTTATGCGATGTACTTATTTTAGTTTTTTTTTCAAAGTTGTCACAAATCAGTTTTTTGCTTTGCCATTATGATCTATGGAGTGTAGATAGATGTGAAAAAAGTATTTTAATGACGTTTAACGTAATGCAGCAACATAACAAAAAAAAAATCATGAATACTTTCGCAAGGCACTGAATATATATGTTTTTAAAATTAAAATTCTGTCATTATTCACTCACCTGCATCCATTGTTTTTATTTTTCCATACAACAATAATTTGCAGTGTCCATCATGTCTTTCAGCTCCATAAATGACACGGAGATTCTATAAGAGTATCATATATCATAAATGTCGTCCATACAAATTGTATCTCAGTGGAGGTGAAGAAGATCAGTTAATCACGACTGAGATATCAGTCTTTTCAACACACACACATATAACTTCTGAAGACTTTTGAAGGCTTATGAATTTTTTTTTATTATTCCTTTAAAGTTTTCGTTTTATCTTTGAAGCTTGACTGGTGTGGTCACTATAAACTGTCACTGAAAAAACAATCTTTATAAATTCTTCAATATTCTGTTAATTGTGCATTGATGAGATATTAGTAATAATAATAACACTCTTCTTTTTAAAATTTTTTTATGTGTAATAGAAGTCAAAGCCAGGAGTACAGTATCTTTATGAGGCCACAGGACCGGGTGGGTGCACGTTGCTCATTGAGGTTTTTACTGACAACAACACACGGTCCCATCAAGAAATCAAACGTATCTTGATGAAAAATGGGTTAGTACTGATTTGTACTCCAGATCAAAATTAAGATGTAGTAATAGTATTTAGGCACAACTCAGTGTACTGCTTTTCTCTGTTTGTCCACAGTGGGGCATTGTGTGAAGGAGCACACCGGAACTTTGACAGAAAAGGTGTTGTGGCAGCATCCAGAGATGGGGTCTCCTCTGAGAAAGCTCTAGAGCTGGCCATTGAGGCTGGAGCTGAAGATGTGCAGGAGATGGAGGATGAAGAGGAGCGACCCATACTACAGGTCTGGGCACTCTTTCTTAGCAGGATTGTAAAACATTTTTAGAATTTAAGTATTAAATTCTGCCTTTCAGTTTATAAGTGTGAATTTGAATTGACTTGGCAAACATGCTCCGAAAGAATGTAATTTAAATCGAAGAGGATTTTGGTTACTCCAGTCTTCAGTGTCACATGATCTTTCAGAAATCATTGTAATATGCCGATTTGGTGCTCAAGAAACATTTCTTGTTATTATCAATTATTATGTTGAAGAGTCTTTTCAAAACCACGAAAACATCTTAATATACTTTATGCCACAATTAGTAGTGTGCATATTTTTCTGTGTATTTAATTTTATTCGGCTTTAGTAGATGTTCTGCCATACACCGAATGCATTACTTGCCCCCACCCCCCCACTGTAGTTTTGCTTTTTTATAGAGATAAAAACCATTTAGTTCAGTTGGACGCTTAATTGTGAACTGAAAGTGCCTGCTCTGCTCCATACAGCGCGTGCTGCAGAGACACAGCACAGGAGTCATGCTGCCTTCACGTGCTATATCGGAATTATTGTAAATACTAGTTTCCTAATCTGAAATTAGACATGAACGGTCTCTCAAGTCGTATTTACTACTATGAAACTTAGAGATAAAGGTGCGTTTACACCATATCGTAATTACCGGGATTACGAGATACCAACTTGGAAATATAGCTGCAAGCAACGATTACGGGGGTACAAGCGCTTTAAGACATTTAAGCACAGAAGGACATTGGGCCTCATTCATGAAACATTCGTAAATATTGGAGTAAATTCGGAGAAATTTGCGGGTAAAACGAACCTTCCCGAAAACTCTCCTCCGGATTCACAAACGCATCGTAAACTTCAGATTTGATAGTTAAACATACAAATGATGATGAATTCCAATGCACTCGTGCACGCTCATTCACAATTACCATAATCCCCGCCTATAGTTACAGCTACGCAAATTGCGTGTCCAGGAACGCAGTGGAATATTCTGGTCTACTTTCTCAGGTTTGGCCCCAGTATATTCCATAAATGAAAAAAAGACTAATAGGCCATATGCCTAACAATAAATATTCAATAACGTGTGTCCACCAAAGCGTTTTTAGCCAGCTGAAAAATGTCAGGCGCTCTTCTGAAAATGGCCAGCTGGTGGTGCTCCTCCATTGATTGGACGGCTGGGTAAAAAGTGACAGTGACAAGCGCTGCGTTTTACCCAAAGCTAAACTCCCAGCTACAAAAAAAGAGAAAACGACCTTGTAAAATATTATGATGGCAGTGCATCAAAATTCAGTGTCATCAGTTTGCCAAAAAGAACACCAAACGTTTTACACACCATTTACACATGGTAGGGAGGTAGGTGTAAATTTATTTCGTGCCAACTAACATTATGAAAATACGAACACTTTCATGAATCCGAAAATTTACGTCATAACAGCTTTACGAACGATTTACACAAAAATTTGTTCTGCTCGTGTTTCATGAATGAGGCCCATTGTGTATTATTTAACAAGTCTGTAACCAGCTAATTCAATGATTGAAAAATGCGATATCGCCCCCCCCCCCAGTGACAAATTTCTTTGAAATTTCTCACAGACCTTTAGGGCCATGAATCAAACAGGTCCACTGAGTTTCATTCCGAGGGACCTCCGTTAACCTTGTCTAATAGGTGCTTAAACTTCATTGGCCAATGGCGGCCATGTTTTTTGAGGTACGCAAATGTCCTTACAGACACTTGTAGCACTTGTAGACAAAGACACGGCATACCCATTTTCATGTTGATTGGACAAATGGTTGCATAGTTATAGATATAGTTTTTATGTTTTTATCCCCTCTTATAGCGCCACCAAGTGGCCAAGCGCAGCATTTTTTTTCTAACATAAGTGTTTTTTGAGTTTGGCAAAGATATCTCATTCCGTTCTCTTCCGCCATTTTAATAAAAGTGGCCCTGCCCCTTTCGAAAGTTTTAGAATTTTACTTGTAGAATCTCTGTGTAAAATGAGTTTTAAGAAATTCTCTCAATTGTTAACCCTTCTCTCCCTTTCAGTTTATCTGTGACATTGTGTCCATGAAGGCTGTGCGGAGTGCTCTAGAAGGTCTGGGAGTTCATACGCTTTCAGCCGGTCTGGAGTTTGTTTCTCACACCCCGTCTCTCCTGACTCAGACTCAGCTAGAGACCGCGTCCACCCTGCTGGATGCTCTCAGTGACTGCCCTGATGTGGTCCGGGTATGGGATAACATCCATGCACAGACCTAGAGTTCACAATGTCAATTGACAAATGGAACAACTCACAGATAGATGAACTAATCAATGATCTACATGCCTTAACTGAAAAAAATTGACCTGCTTGGCCAAATTGTATTGGACTTTACTTGGATTTTCTGTGTGATGGTAAAGGCTTGATTGACCTTGTTGATATATCTTCATCATGGCAATAAAGAAGATATGTTAGTCAGATGTGTATATTTTTGAATAGCGTTATATACTGAATGTTGTGATCATAAACATCTTTGTAATAAGATCACAAATCACAAATGAATAGTGGATATTCATTAGATCACAAATTAATTTTGAGAAATAATTTACTATATTTTTGAAAATCGGTTCTGGATAAAAAGATAGAAAGGCAATTTTCCCACAACCTGAAAAAAAGGAAGTAAATCATAGTTGCTCTATGCAAATTGTTATTGAACAGTGAGAAGCAGGGTCAGGAATTAATTGTGGCTCAGGGCAAACATGACATGGAAAAAAACGGCCTCAGATATTTCAAATGTGAGGGCAAAATGTTCAGTAGAAATTATTTCTAATAATTCAACTCAAGTAACTGACATATTAAAGGTTTGTGTATTTGATGAGGTTAGAAAAAATAAAATCAGGTCGAATATTGCTCCCTATCTAAAAATAGAAAAATACCAAACCACCAATGCTAATACTGCGTTCAGGTTATGTTGTAAAGATCGTATTTACAAACTGAATACACATGAACAGCACAATGTCGTAATTAGTGGGAAAGTCCAGAGTTGGGAGAGTGTCAGTGAGATGATGCAGGGAGCACAACAGATGCAGCATCTGTATCGCTGTCAAATATGTTTAAATTAATTAAATTATTACTATTTTCATTCACAATAAAAGTAACTAAGTTGCACATAAAAAATACAACAGTATTGCATAATTACAATAGGATATATTGGTCACACTTTAGTTTGGGGACCAATTCTCACTATTAACTAACTATTAACCATGACTTTTGCCTCAATAAACTCCTAATTTGCTGCTGCTTAATGTAAGGTAGTTAAATTCAGGTATGTGGTATGATTAAGGGATCTAAAATGTCATGCAGAATAAGGCGTTTTATAAGTAATAAAAACAGCCAATATGCTAGTAATATGCATTAATAATGAGAATTGGTGTTACCATTGATTCAGTATAAAGCACCTTCATGAATTGTATAAAACACACACACACACACACACACAAAGCTATTTTTTATTCATCATTTTGTAGAAGTAAAGTAAAAAAAAAAATGCAGAATTTTTTATGGAAAAGGTACATCACCATCTTGGGACTTGAACGCACCTGACATTGACTTTCCAACTCATAAATACGAACTTCCCAGCAGGATTTAAATGCAACTTAAATACCTCCATCTATTTAGTTATCAGACTTTGTGTCAAAGTTAATGCCTTAGTTTGGGCTGCTTATTTGACAGACCTCATTATCAGACATAACCATGCATAAAGTAATACATGTGTGTATAATCCTGTACATAGCCAATGTCATAGCTTTAGGTCAGTCAGTTCTCATAAAAGCCTGTTTTATAGATCAAGCCCACTTCCTGTCTTTAGTCATTGACCTATGGATAATTCATCATAATTCGCTGTACAGGCCTTGAGTGCAGTCGGCACGTGGTGTGAAAATGGATCCACCTCTGACTCTTTCCCATTGGCATATTCATATTTTTTTTCTGAAAAGAGGATGGTCCTAAGGACAAAACCACTCTGTATGTTCAACAGTCTGAAAATGTCAATACGAAATAATTGTGCCTTCATGAACGCATTTATTGTGATGTAATTGATTTGTTTAAGAGTGGCCACTGCTGCATCTGTCTGGTTCACACTGTCAGGGTTTTTTTCCACGTGAGGCTTCGTTTGTCAATGTTCTGGGTCGAGTCAAAAGAGGACGACCCCATCAGAGATTTCATTGTGTTTATACAGGAAGGGCATTTGGATTATGTACCATATGAAGCTCGGCCTCTAACAGAATTGCCCTGGCGGGTAACTTCGTGTGTACGGACAAAATGCAGCACTTACATGGTAAGAGAGAGTTTATTATATAACATACCGTACAGTGCAGTGTCTCTCAGTTAAGGTCAGATATGGAGACCCCAACAGTGACGTAGAAGGAGCTTCCACACGTGATGACAATGTTTCTTTAAAGGATTTACAACGGATTTTGGGTATGTTTGGAAAACCTACAGCAAGAAACCTGCAGAAATATTGATACAGTGACTAAAAATACAACATCTGCTAAAGTCATTCCAATAAATGGACACAAAAATTGGTGAATGAAAGCAACAAAAACTTTCATTTTGGAAAAGATTTCCATCAGAACGGCAGGAGAGCTGATTAAGAGCAAGACTACACAAGGATTTTTAATCGCATTAGGATGGGACATTGACAAGAAACAAACAAACTTCTTTTTGCCTGAACTCACAAACCACAGATTCTGTTATAGGTGTATAATGTCTGTGATATTGTAAATTTTTTTGGATGGATGTTCCTATGAAGCTACTTCATATTTTGGATACCAGGAATTTGCGTTAGAGGATTTGCTTTCATGAGTGGATGATGTTATTGTTCTGTTTTTTTTCGACGTGAAGGTAACCTGTTACCCATAACCTAATTACACCAAATGTGACCCTGGACCACAAAACCGGTCATAAGGGTCCATTTTTCAAATTTGAGAATTATACATCATCTGAATAAATACGCTTTCCATTGATGTATGGTTTGTTAGGATAGGACAATATTTGGCTGAGATACAACTATTTGAAAATCTGGAATCTGAGGGTGCAAAAAAATCTAATTATTGAGAAAATCGCCTTTAAAGATGTCCAAATGAAGTTCTTAACAATGCATATTACTAATCAAAAATTAAGTTTTAACATATTTACAGTAGGAAATGTACAAAATATCTTCATGGAACATGATCTTTACTTAATATCATAATGATTTTTGGCATATAAGAAAAATCTATAATTTTGACCCATACAATGCATTTTTGGCTATTACTACAAATATCCCCCAGCGACTCAAGACTGGTTTTGTGCTCCAGGGTCACATATGGGACAAACGGCAACTACTCAGATTACAAAGCATTACAGATTTTCTTTCATAAAGAGGAGCAGTCTGGTCTTTCATTCAAAAGAGAAAATGTATTTATGTGTCTACTGGACATTTCAATATTTTTTTCTCTTAGACAGCAATGAGATCAAAAGGAGAGCAAACAGGTCTCCTGTTTCTCAGATGTTTTTACTAATCTCATGAGAAGGTCATAATAATGTATCCAAATGTGCTCAGATTTGAAAAGATACCAGTCAGAGAATGGATGTTTCATCAAATCCTTCCAAGCTCATATAATCTGAGCCATGCTATCTACATATATATATGTGCGATCTATATATTCTGGATAAACATCTGAGACAAATTTGATATTTAAATGAAACAACTGTGAACTCCTGACCTAATTCATTTGAACCCTGCTTTGTACTTAAATTTAGTTTTATATAAGATTTATGTAGTAAAACATACTGGAATTATCTATTCTTGCACATTTTAAAATGCCTAGTGTTTATTTATTTATTAAATTCTATATAATTTATATATTTAAAAAAAACATTATTTAAAAATTATTACTGTAAAATATTACTGTAAATGGATATTTATATAAGATTTATGTTATATTTATAAATGAAACTTTAATCTGTAATATATTTAGAATTTTGGAAATTGTCATCCATTAAAATGCTGCTCTGAATTCTAATCCATTTTATTTTGCTTTTGTCATAAAGACCTGAAGTCTAGTTTGTGGAACTCTACCAGCAACTCTGAGCGGATGAAAGCTTTAAACCGATTCCCATCATTCAATTTAAACCTACGTCGACCCAGACGATCCAGTCACTCCACAGCAGCCTGCAACATCGAGCTTGTTGCTCCAAGGGTGAAGGAGCGCACGCAGAACGTGACAGAGAAGGTCACGCAGGTAAGATCCATTGTTGGTCTTGCTTTAACATTTTAAAGGGATAGTTCACCCAAAAAGGAAAATACATAGTGTTGTATTAGAGGTAAAAAATTATATAAATACTGTTTGGTTTCTGGCACAAACCGATCGTTTCGTGTCTTAGGACATCAATGTGTCGTCACGAGCCGCAGGGTTTAATTTGAATTTGTCTGTGCATGTTTTTTTACTCTCATAGATTTTGTTACCATTGCCATGCATTATACGACTGATAGACTGCAATGGCTGGACTTAAAAATCATAATTTGTGTTCTACTGAAGAAACAAAGTCACCTACATCTTGGATGCCCTGGGGGTAAGCAGATAAACATCAAATTTTCATTTTTGGGTGAACTATCCCTTTAAATGTAGATCTGTTGGCAGATTACACTAAAGAGTTTACATTGTGGTTAATGTAACCACAAATGGTATAAAAATATCAATATAACCACAAATAATTGCAAATGTTTACTTATTTTTACTATTTATTTATTTTGTGTGTGTGTACACACTTCGGACTATTGTTCTGCCATACAAAACATTCAGGTCCTCTCACATCCAGAAAGTTGTTAAAAATCATACTGAACACTTGAAAGTTGATATCTGAATAATCAATAATCAGTTGTCACATGGAAAACAATGTGACCAAAAACCATTCATGGAAAGATCGTTAGAACAGAGACAAATACAAATGCAAAAATCCTCCCTTTAAATGTAGATCTGTTGGCAGATTACACTAAAGAGTTTACATTGTGGTTAATGTAACCACAAATGGTATAAAAATATCAATATAACCACAAATAATTGCAAATGTTTACTTATTTTTACTATTTATTTATTTTGTGTGTGTACACACTTCGGACTATTGTTCTGCCATACAAAACATTCAGGTCCTCTCACATCCAGAAAGTTGTTAAAAATCATACTGAACACTTGAAAGTTGATATCTGAATAATCAATAATTAGTTGTCACATGGAAAACAATGTGACCAAAAACCATTCATGGAAAGATCGTTAGAACAGAGACAAATACAAATGCAAAAATCTATAACCCCTGTGGCCTCTGGTCCAAAACTGAGGAGTATTATTGTGTAGTTGAAGATAAATGGTGTATACACTCCACATATTGTTTTAATGGTTATTTAGGGAAACTTTAATGTGTCAGTCTACCCAAATCTGAGCACCTTCCCCTAATCGTCACTTCTTTTCATCTCTCTGTTTCCAAAAAGAATGCATCTCATCACATCACCCGTCACATTCCCAATTGGTCAGCTGACTATTTAACTCCTCTTTTTGAGGTTAAGCTGCCATTATATTTTGGGGAACTTTATCCAATAGTAATATGAAGTCAATACACATGCATAGATTGTAGTAAGTTTGCACTTTACCCGTTCACACACATCTGTTAGATAGGAAGCATCACATGAAGTTAATGTTGAGTTTTGTGAATGTCTATTCAGTTCTATGTGATTTATTTGTGCATCACATTTCACAAAACATTGTCCCAAAGCAGCTTTACAAAGCATAGAGCCAACCAAATGACCAAGGTCAGTGGTGTAAACTAACTGCCACTGGCTATTTCAGTTAAGAAAAGTCTGTAGAGGAATATTTTTGGTTTGGTAAATTTAAGCTTAATTGGCGGCAGTTGTAACACCAAAAATACTCCAAAAAAATTTTGAGGTTACAGTGAGACACTTTCAATGAAAGTGAATGGGGTGAAGCTGTTTAAAATAAACATTTTTGCAATCGTTTTACAATATGTGACTTTTCAAACTTTTTTGTCAGCCGAACCCATTTGACCTAAATTATTTACATGAAGTATTAAGATTTTAAGTAAATATTTCAATAATTTAATGGCACATCTGCATGTTTAACTTTAAAACCATTTATTTTTATCAGTTTTACAGTTTCAGTAGTATTTACATAGCTTATTGTTATTATTACACTCAACAAATTATAAAAATTCATATTACTGTAATTTACAATACAATTATGACATTTGTTCCACGTTTTTTTTTTAACACAGGGTTTCCCAAAAAGAGAATTATTTTTATACATTTAAGATTTTACATTTACATCACACATCTGTATAAACCTGTAACATTTCTTAATTTTTTTTTTTTAATTAATTTGTTAATGGTATACACTCGTAGGCATTCCATGTACCAACTCACGAATCCCCTGCAATTCCCTCACGAACCACCAGGGGTTCACAAACCCCACTTTGGGAAACCCTGCTCTAGTGGTTAGAAAATAAAACGCCATGCATCTTGCATTAAGGCCCTGTCCACACGAATGCGGTTATTTTTAAAACCACAGCTTTTTCTACACGGTTAGGCCATTCGTCCACACGCAAACACAGCAACAGTTCACTGAACCCGAACATTTTTGAAAACGCCTGCCAGGGGGAAGATTTTCAAAAACTCCGGTTGCAGTGTTATCGTGTAGACAGCGAAACCGGAGTTTTTGGCTTGTGACTTCGGCGCCTGCGCTGTTATCTCCGCCTACTGGAGACTTTTTAAGGCTTTTGATTGGCCAACATGGCTTTACGGTTGAGATTATATCGCCACCTGTTGGTTAGGCATGCTCTTGACAGCGCTTCATAGCATGCGTTTGCGTTTTCATGTGGACGGAGATTATTTTAAAAACAGAAAAACTCCATTTATAAAAATACCCATGTACGTGTGGACATGGCCTAAATTTAAAGTGGCATTTAGATGTCTTTACACAGTTTAATGCTGCTCAGAGAAGGCATAAATGCTTTTACTCAAAAATTATAGTTGTATGATTTGATACTAGGGCCTGAAGTGGGACGGAGCAGGCATAATTTAGTCTGGCTTTTTTGCGATATTATGTCTTTACAATGAATTTTGAGCAGGCACAGAGCAGTCTTATCTCAGCAGCCTTTGCTCCTCTGCACAGATGAACGTGGTTCGAGATATTGGTGTACACGTGTCCATTTTTCTCATTCATTTTGACAAAAACTTCACACTACCCACAGCTGGAGCTACTTTTATGGATTTAAGCTGACACCACCTAAGTTTCTTTATTACTGTATAGATCAGTGGGTAACATATATGCAATTTCCTGCATTATTATAGGTTTATCAAAGTGTATTTGATTAAAAACATGGTTTGGAAGATGAGTTTCTTTTGCTCTCTATCATTCATTTTCTATCATTAATTTTGTTGTTGTCATTTTAACAGTAAAAGTTACATAGTCTAGATTTAAATATTAGTTTTTAATGGGTTAAAGTGCAGTCACATTTAGGTGAAATTTCAAGAGCAAAAAAAGTCCATAATCCATTGTCAGTGTAGCGATGTATGATATTTTCGATATCTACAGGTGCGCCACTACGTAAAATATTCTTTTACTGAGTTTCAGGATTTGCCTCAGGATCATGATATGTATAATCTATTAGGTCAATCTCCTATGGCCAAACATTTGGTGACACGGTTTGTTTCTCATTTTGTCTTCAGATCGCCTCAAAGTAGCATGGGAAAATTAGATTTGGGAAGAGGGACTGAAGCGAATTCATACCTGCTCCATACAACTTCTACAGTTTAAATTGCTGCATAGTTTACACTATACCAAAACTAGACTCAATAAAATGCTATAGGATAAGATGCAAGAGTTCAGATGAGACGCATGCACATACTTTTTGGTTTTGAGATTTCTGAGTTTTGGAAGAAACATTTTTCGGTGGTACTTGAACGGTTTTTGGAGTAAATATCAGTCCAGATCTTGAATTTGCTTTGTTTGGATGTTCTGACCCTATATTAGCATTGACACATTCTCAGCAATTGTCTCTTATGTTTGATATGGTGGTGTGGCTAAAAGGGTGATCTTGATGGATTGGAAGTCTAATTTACCATCCAGTTTTCATAAATGGCTGGCTGAAATGGTTGCTTGAAAGGATTCGTTTTTCTAAGATTGATGCTTCTAAAAAAATTGATAAAATCTCGGGCCCCTTCCTTACTTATCTCTTTAAACGTTGAAATTTGCTTGGGCTCTTTTGTTTTGCTTTAGGTTTGTAGAACAAGTAGAATAAACTAATTTTTAAAAAAGTTCAGAAAAAGTTTGAAACGGTTAAACAGAAAAGGATAAAGGTGTTTATCCATGTTAACTTTCATATTGTTTATGTCTTGTGGTGGCTGTACACTGTAAAATTTGCTTGGGCTCTTTTGTTTTGCTTTAGGTTTGTAGAACAACTAGAATAAACTAATTTTTAAAAAAGTTCAGAAAAAGTTTGAAACGGTTAAACAGAAAAGGATAAAGGTGTTTATCCATGTTAACTTTCATATTGTTTATGTCTTGTGGTGGCTGTACACTGTAAAAAAAAAAAACTGTGACATTTACGGTAAAATATCGGCAGCTGTGGTTGCCAGAACTTCACCGTAAAATATATGGTAGCAACATTTTCGGTTTTACAGGCTTAACTTAAATTCACAATAAAATACCGTATTTCATTAACTGATGTAATGTTAATAAACCAACACATTGAAGTACTACAGTTTTGAACCATTGTAATGCACTGATAACCACCAAAAACTGGTGGTGATGAGAAAGTCACATGATGAACCAAAGCTCATCACAAACAGATTTTCTACGAGCTGAGGAGGACAATATTTATATATAGAAGGTGCACAGTGTCATTCACACAGACACTAAACCCTATCATGGTGACACACATGATACTGAAATAATGCAATAAACATTAATTTAACAACATTAGATGTAAGATTAAACCCTAATGTACACAACTAATAAGAAAAAACTAAGAAGAAACATGTTATTTCAACAACAAAAAACATCAAATATGAAGTGTCATGCAGGGAATTCTGGGAGTGTCAATTTACGGTTTGTCACTGTAAATTATACAATGACTTTTTCTTTTTCACTTCTAAAAACCATAATTAAATGTAATTACATTTATTCACCAAATATAGTATGGAAATCACTGTTAACCAGTTAACAGGTTTTTTTACTGTCGCATTTTTACAGTATTTTACTGTTAAAATCACAATCATTTTTTACAGTGTACTATTGAAACAGTAAGTATTTTAATGTTTATACCGGTCCCATTCACTTCTATTTTTTAGTTTAGCTTGGAGCAAAAGCATCTGACTTACTGCCTGTGAATTAAATTAGTGAGAAATTCCTGCTAAAACCAATCATCTTCTCTTTCAATGCAAAGGTACTGTCTCTAGGTGCCGATGTTTTACCTGAGTACAAGCTCCAGTCTCCGGACGTCCACAAGTGGATCATGTTGCACTACAGTCCTTTCAAAGCCATGTGGGACTGGATCATTCTTCTGCTAGTGCTCTACACAGCCGTCTTCACTCCGTACTCGGCTGCTTTCTTCCTCAATGAGCTGGAGGAGGAGAAGAAACACATCTGTGGTTACACCTGTAACCCTTTAAATGTAGTAGATGTGATAGTGGACGTTCTGTTCATCATAGACATCGTTATTACCTTCAGGACGACATACGTGAATCATAATGATGAGGTGGTGACCCATCCCAAGCTCATCGCTATCCACTATATCAAAGGCTGGTTTCTCATCGACATGGTGGCCGCAATTCCATTTGATCTGCTCATCTTCAGGTCTGGATCAGATGAGGTATAATGAACAACTGCCCCTTCTTTACACTGTTCAGCTAGTGATATTTAGACCTAAAAAGCGAATCCCTGCTAACAGGGAGAGTACTCAGAATGCTATGGCAAGGTACTCTCAAAGTGATGATATTTTTCCAGTAACATTAATAGAATGGTCTTTAATAATGTTCTTAAAATTGTAGCACAAAAACATTATTTATACAGGTATAATGAACTTTTATTGAATGTTCGTTCCATTTGTGATACCCGTAATACGGTCCAGGGATATGTCTTTTTAAGAAGCATTTTGTAGTATTTATCTTGAAACCAGCGATTATTTTTTAATAAACATCATTCTACAAAACAAGTGCCATTTTTGTGCCTTTTCTACGTTTGTGTAAAATACCACTTGAATAGATGATGCCAACTTTTATTCTAAAGGCATTAGCACATTTTGGTGAAATGTATAGAAATAATAGTTATCATTTGTCTTAATTTTATCTCTCTCTATATATATTCACTCTCTCTCAATTTTTTTTTAGTTGACATAATGCAACTAAATTTGCAATGTGATTTATTTAGGCAAATTTATGTTGTTACTCCTTTTAAATTAAGGAACTATTACAATAATAATAATTTTAAAAGAAAATGACATTATAATATAGAAGCCTGTTCAGCATAAAAAAGGATTCAATAATAATAATACTTTTATTAATTTTATTTGACTTTTTATCTCACAAATCTTTTTCTTCTTCTTGCAACTCAGATTTTACATCTCGCAATTTTGAGTTTATATCTCGCAATTCTGTTTTTTTCAGAATAAAAATAAAAATGTAGTTGCATCTTTCTATCTGACAATTCAGAATTTTTCCTTAATTGTGAGTTAACATCTCGCAGTTCTGACTTTTTCTTAGAATTGCACATTTACATCATGAGAATTTTGAGAAAAAAAGTCTGGATTGTGAGAAACTCAGAGAAAGTCAGAGCTGTGAGAGAAGTTGCAAATCTCTCTTTTTTTAACCCAGTGATAAAAAGAAGCAATTTACAATTAAACACATTATTTGTCTGATACAGTGTTTATCCATTTAAAAATTGACCATATCATGCTGAAACTTGTTTGCTATTCTTTCTTTGTCCTCCCATCATTCAATTTGCAGACGACGGCCACTCTCATTGGTCTGCTGAAGACAGCCCGTCTGTTGCGCTTGGTCCGGGTGGCCAGAAAATTAGATCGATACTCAGAGTATGGAGCTGCAGTCCTCTTCTTGCTCATGTGCACCTTCATGCTGATTGCTCATTGGTTGGCATGCATGTGGTATGCCATTGGTCATATGGAGAGGCCCTACATGAAGACAGGTTGGCTGGATAACCTGGCTGATCAACTGGGGAAACATTACAACGACAGTGATGCCAGCTCAGGACCCTCCATTCAGGATAAATACATCACTGCACTCTATTTCACCTTCAGTAGTCTGACCAGCGTGGGCTTTGGGAATGTCTCTCCAAACACTAACTCGGAGAAGATTTTCTCGATTTGTGTCATGCTCATTGGCTGTAAGTAACTGCATAAAGCTTGTTTTCTTAAGGCTCAAATATGTCATTTCTGTGCCACTGTCCTGAACATTCCTACTGATCCTTCTTTAGACTGACTAGTTACATTTAGACCTAAAAATACCTAAAAAGCTAATGTCGGTGACCTACCCAGAGTTGAGGAGAATCTGAACAATTCTCTTAAAGTGCCCCTATTATGCAATTTTTACGGTTCCTAATATTGTTTTGGGAGTCTCCTACAATAGGATTACATGCATGCAAGGTCAAAAAACACTTTTGTTTTCTCCAAATATGCATTTAATATCACCTCATTTTCCAGCGATTCTCAAACGATTCGTTCGAAGCAGTTCAAAGATTCAGTCTCTCTAAACCCCTCCTTTCCGTGAGCCTGCTCTGCTCTGATTGGTCAGATGGCCTAGTCTGTTGTGATTGGTCTACGGCGGACAGCGCGTGTGTCGGAAACGATACGCCTATTTCAATAGTTTGAACGCTCTATAGAAAATATAAACATCTATTATTTATCATACTTACAGGTTGTGATTCAGTGGAGCAGCTGGTCCAAATAAACAGGATGCTGCTCCATCTTTCAACAGCAAGCGTTTTGTTGAAATCCTGCGTTGATTAGAGAAGCAGTCGTCAGTTGAATGACGTGTTTGTGGGCGGGGTCAAGTTGTTCGCGGCAGGCCAACGGAGAACATAGGCGCACATTATGCAAATGTGTTACCTGTGACGTGTAGCCATCACGGAAGTGGGATGCGAATTAACGACTCGTTTCAGCTGTTAAGAGTCGATTCTTTAGTTTGGGAAACAATAACTTTATTTATCGTGCACTTGCAGCTTTACAACTTTGCAGATCGTTTACATTCACATATAGCTACATTACACACGGCATGAAAGGCAATATTGGAAATGGCATAATAGGGGCACTTTAAAATCGTACCCTAGTGGTCTCTACTTTTGTACGTTTTTTTTATTTTTTGCCATAGTAATTTGTTTATAGCTAAGTTTAATATATGCTGCATCTAAAATCTGAAGAACTTAAAGTATGTTCTATGCATGAACACAATCCAGACTTGCTACATCCAACATGTCAACATTATCATGTGACCAATGATGTCAGTCAAGTGACGTCTCTTTTATTCTTAAAAAAAAAAGTTTTTTTTTTTTTTAGAAAAACATGAGCACGAAGATCCGCTAACCCAAACCCCACATCTAAACCATATATAGTTTAGCCTTAAAGTTATTTTAATGAGATACTATAATAGCTTTTATATTTTGAATCACTTTTTTATTTTTATATATTTTTTTCATTTTAAATTTAGTTCAAATTTTAATTTTTTTAGTAGTTTTTTTTAAATATCTCTGTATAGTTTTATTTATTTATTTTCACTTTTATTTGTCCCTCTTTGTATTTTATAGTACATCAAGTTAATCTAAACGAAAATAAGGATCACACTTTATTTTAGTAACCAACTCTCACTATTAACTAACTATTAACTATGACTTTTGCCTCAATAAACCCCTAAATTGCTGCCTATTAATAATTAGTAAGATAGTTGTTAAGTTTAGGTGTGGGGTATAGGATTAAGGATCTAAAATATGGTCATGCAGAATAAGGCATTAATATGCGCTATAAGTACTAATAAAAAGCCAATATGCTAGTAATATACATGCAAATAAGCAACTGGACCTTGAAATAAAGTGTTACCAAAATAAGAAATGTTACTTTGGATGAAATATATATATATATATATATATATATATATCTATATATATATATATATATATATATAAAATCACTTTCAGGATGTAGTAGTAATGTTTGTTTTAAAGGTATTTTATAGCATCTAAATTATAGCATTTAAAGTGTGACCTAAGAGGAAGACCGCAAGGGTTTAGGGTGCAATTTGGGACAGGGCCTTAGAGATATCTAAAGGTGTACTCTGTAGTTTGTTGTTTATATGCTGTTCTTATCTTGGACTTTATACTGACATCTATTGGTGTGGATGCAGCATTACAAAAATGTCAAGTCGGATTCCAGAAGCCAAACCATGGAGTGCTGCAAGGCTGTCATATTTTTGGTTAAATGCCTAAAAATGCCTCTATTTTCAAAACTAACGGAACATGTTTTGTCGAATATCATGCATTCTAGTCACCATAACAAATGCCAGCTTGTGTAATTAACAGCAATTAGGTGCAACCCTAAAACATTGAGACAAATGCTCTGTACATCTACAGTAATCATTGTCTTAACTGATATGTAATCAGGCTGAACAGATGATGCCCAGTGAAAATTTGGACTGTGGATACCATGTGAATGGCATGCGACACCGCCAAAACTCACTAGACAGGCGCAACAGGCCAGGTGAGTGGAACACTCACAAATATAAACACAACTGAGATCTACTGAGACTTAGTTGTGTCCAGAAGTTCACATTTTTGAAAATTTTAAAGTAAAAAGATTTTAATTCTTGCAAACAAAATAAAACGAAACCATATTTCGGAATAATTCAATTCACAGTTTTCCATAATTCACATATAACCTTGTTTCTTTTCGAGCCAGACTTTTGACTAAATTCACAGAGAACATGTCAAAGACATGCGTTTATCACCTAATTCAGGCCAAAGCAGTCAATTAAATTCTTAAAATTGCTCTTGTCTTGCTATTCAAGACGGAATGGACCAGAACGACTCGTACCCATCTCGGATGTGTTCGACCCTGGGTCGCAATCATTCTCTAACCACTCACATGCACTGGGAGGAGCTGTGTAGCTGTGGAAGCTCTACATTGCAGTCCAGTGAAAATCTCAGCAAGTCTCCCATCAGCCACTGTGAGCTGTACACTTTGGATGCAGATAATCTGGACTACCCCTCTCCTGTTGTGAGACTAATACCACCTCGTGGTGCCTCTGGGGTCAGCAGAGAGCCCGGCATGGATATAGCGCACTTGGGTGGTAAGGTGCACAATGTAATTCATTGGTTACATTTTTGTCTTGGACTTTATCTTGACGTCTGTTGGTTGCAGCATTACAAAAATTTTAAATTTCAGTCCTGACGCCAAACCATAGTGTGCTGCATGATGTATTGCTGTAGGCCAAAACCCAGAAACGAGTTAATATTTTAGCACTACCAGTTCCATCAGTGTATTTTTTTTATTTGTTTTTGGTTAAATGCCTGAAATAAGGTCAGTGGTCAACACAAGCTCAAGAAATATTTATGTTTTATTCTTTCACATAAAATACATCATACCATGTGATTTTTAAAACTTTTACTTTTCTTGAAAAATGTGGTTGCTAGCATGTAGCTAAATAAGACTTATGTGTTTACAGTGTTATTGTAAGCTATTCTAACTCTAGCTTGGATTATTATTATTCAATGTCTCCTCCTAACATAAGCTCCCCCTTCATCTGGATTGTACCATTACTGGCCTGACCACCAGGCAGCTCATTTCACTGAACAGACTGAACAGTGCCCCCTAACTGTCCGGACCTCATTCTCACCACCGTTCTTTGAGCATCAACCCAGTGAACTTGAGTCCAGACTGGAGCTCCTGCAGAGCCAACTCAGCAGGTAGGTGGTGCATCTTAAAGAAACCGTTAAAACAACTAAAACAGGCAGTTCTGTTGCCAGTTATTGCCCAGCACAAAGAATAAGAATGAACGAGACTGAAGAACAGTTTGTTCATGGTGCTCTCTCTGTTACATTGACACTTACAGTGACCAGGGTCTGTCACTTGATTATAATGGATGAAGGTGTCTAGTAAATAACTACTTACATGCTGCAGTTTTCTGCTCCCTTTCTCCCAGGCTGGAGACCAGTTTTTTTTTACTAGAATGATTAATAAACCAAATTAACTATCTTTAACTCTGTGTTTCCAGAGTTCAGCCCAGCCAGATTCCATATTCAAGTCAAATTCCCAGGGTTCTCTGTCCAGTGGTGTTCACATGGGAGCTGCATCAGATGACTGTGTACCCGATAAACTGGAAACTAATACCGTTTCAACCCCAGTGCTTCAGCCCATATTGATAGGTGCACCACGCCTCTGTGCATCCCTCCGCTTTCCCTCATTGCCCGGCAACCTGGACACTTCTTCACACCTGGAAGAAATTCCAAAATACACGTCTGACCCTGCCTTACCAGTCAGCTAAAATCACAATACACCATCAACTGGCTTATCATAACAGAATAATGAGAACCCATCAAAACACAATCGATAAATACCCTACTGATGCTAAGAATACCAAGCAATTTGACCATCTTGGTAAACCAAGCACTGCAGTCCATAAGTTAGGACAGGCCTAAACTAGCACTAAACCAGAACAGCGTAAAATCTCAAGCTGGTCTTTTTAACAGTTAAACAAACATTTAAATACAAACACTACAGGACAAAATCCTACAAAAGCTGCAACTTAAGCATCTCAAACCTCAAGATGAATGTGAGTGACCATCAATGACATGTTCAATATGCAGTGAAACTCGGCAAACGGATAATACAAGAGTTGATAAACCTTTGTAATGATACAGCAAATCTAACAAAATAATGCCTCTGTATGTCTGGAATATTCTGTCTATTTACTATAATTAAAACAATGTTCAATCCCTTTTATGCAGTCAAGACTTGTCTTTGCAGAAAGTGATTTAATAAATCTAAAGATAAATATTCACAGGAATAAAAATATGCATTTAGAATAGGCGTTTAGATATTTGAGGATCTCAAAGGAAATATTGCTTTAAACTACTGAAAAAGCTACTCTTAAAATGAAGAGAGAAATAAGACAATTCTGGATGCTGTTCTTTAAAGATCTACCAGATTTTGCAGTTCAACAGATAATAATAAAATAAATTAATTAAAATCTGATTAAAAGTTTGTAGTCAAACTTTGATGTTGACTTTAAAAAGCCTAGTCTTAAAAGTTTTGAAGGTTTTAAGTTCTGGGTGGTTGCTAAGGTGTTGCTATGCAGATGCTACTTGTTAGGGTGTTATGAGGGGTTGCTAAGGTGTTGCTATGCAGATGCTACTTATTAGGGTGTTCTGGGTGGTTGATAAGGTGTTGCTATGCAGATGCTACTTGTTAGGGTGTTATGAGTGGTTACTAAGGTGTTGCTATGCAGATGCTACTTATTAGGGTGTTCTGGGTGGTTGCTAAGGCATTTCTATGCAGTTGCATTAAAGGGGTCCTATTATGCTCTTTTATAAAGTCTTGATTTTGTTTTGGGGGTGTACTAGAACAGACTCTCATACTAGGCTGTTCAAAAAACACATAATTTTTCACATATTTTACATTATTACAACACCTCTCTCCCCGGTCTGACATGAACGGCTCGAATAGTTCCTGTGTCAAATGAAGGCCCGCCTTCTGAAATACGAAATGTGCTGTGATTGGTTAGCTGGGCCAGTGTGTGTTGTGATTGGCAGCACTCGGCGCCTGGTCGGGAAATCTCATGCTCCTTACCATAGCCGCCTGCGAGCTTCAGTCTAAATATTGCATCAAAATCAAATCAATTTGAGCACGATTTAAACCCGGATGATTGTAACCACTCGAAGTTCGTCTGCCTTGGTAGCGCATCTCCGACATAGTGATAACACTCGTTGTCTTCTCTAGTGCAGCTCAACCAGGTCTCGTCCCATTCGTCGATATTTGTGATATCACAAATCCCGGAAAATATGCGTTGTAGTCCAAACGAGTCGTTCATTGTAGTTTCTGAAAAGTGATTTCTATTAAATAAAATATCTCCTTTTGAAGTGGACTTTGAGCTTTGTAACTTTGCAGATCTTTTTTATGCTCAAACAGCAACATTACAGACTAACTAAAGCTGAAAAAGTGAAAAAGCATAATCGGACCCCTTTAAAGAAATTCATATGCATGCATTTAAATGTAATACCTCTAATTGTATCCACATAACTAAAGTGTGTCTGCTGGACACTGACCTCTGTGTGGCACTGTCTCCATAAGATCACAAAAGCCGGAACATCCCCTGACTTATTCTTATCATTATTTGAACATGAACATTATCTTCTTGGTGTTTAGGAATAACTCTCTACTTCCTCATGTGATTAGATCGACAATGTTTTCATGTATTCATTACAAGGTCACAGATTTCAGATCGAGATGGATCAATAAATGCTCTTTTTGGACTTGACAGGACACCTGATGCAGTATTTTTTCATTGTATATCTACCTTATGTATAGCAAAAGATGAATTAAAATGTTTATTTTCATAATATGACCCCTTTCGTAGTGAAAGTAAACAGTTAATAATTAGCACAGGATAATTTATATGTAAACTGGCAACTTATAAACTAATATAATGAAAACTTAAGCTTATGATTGCTAAGCATATTTATAACACTAACAAAAATTTGATTTTAGCTCATGAATATTAAATAGGTTATGCCAACATTGATTCATAAACTTCCTAGAGCGTCCAGTCATGTTACCAAATATTCAGAAGCCAAATGTCAAAACTACTCATAATTTAAGTAGACGAGTTTGTGCTTTAGATGCCATGAAATCACATGGATTGAAGTTTGATTTCATTTCTTTTTATTATCTCACAATATTGTTTTGTAGAATAACATAAAAAGCAGGTGAGGAGATTGTTCAAAATGTACCTCTTTACCAGTAATATAGAAATCAATTTAAGCCAGTTGGCAAAGTCTGGTTACCAGGAAGCACTGTTTAAAATATCTCTCAAAAGACTTTTGCACACTGGTACCATTAGAGTTCTCAGAGTCATATTGTATACAGTATATTTACAATCTCTCGGCTCACACGAAAAATAGCATTATTACATCAAAAAGTCTACAATTACCATTCAACCACTAGCTGAGATCTGGACAATATGCATATAAAAAAGTACAACATTCAATATTAAACACTCAACGTGTATATTTTTGTAAAAATCATGGCATTAATAGATTAAAAAGTTCCTTCAATGTGCTTGCAAACACTTTGGTTTCTGCGTGCATGTGAGGCAAATTTAAATGAGTAGGAGGTGTCGTGCCTAAAAGGAGTTCTTATAAAATAATAACAATAGACATTATGAACATGAATGATCACATCTGGGGTTAAACATTGACTAAAACCTCTTATTACAAATAAACCAGTTGGTCTGGTAGTAAGGGCCCATTCACATCAGTTAATACCACATTGTATTCATCACTGCAAAGAAGAAAGTCCGGTAGGTAACTAAAACGTGCAATAAAAAAAATACAGGGAGATATTTAAACATATTTACCTCAAGATATATCCAGGTCATATTTCAACCCAAAATCAAAATCAAATTTTTGCCTAAAGAAAATTAATTCTACCAGTATTAGTAAGACGTTTTGCATTGTGACATAGTTTAACCCTTGTACGTCAATTAAAAAAAAAGTTACACATAGGTCCATAGTGGACAAAAATGTCCATGTCAAAAACTGTCATAAAAATTTGAAGCCTGGGAGCACAGAGTTAAGTTTGGTCTCATTTTAAAGAAGACCCATGGCAGATAATTGCTGAAGTAAAAAAAGTTTAAAAAGTGAAACCAAAAAAAAAAGTTCTAGATGTTTAGGTATATGAAAATTATTTATGAACGATGTTTTATATCAAATATATATTTTATGAAACATGTTGAACTCTATACCTGCTAGAAAATCAAAGCCATCAGAAATAAAGCGAGTATTTTCTTTATAGGTCAAACCTGAAAAAAGGCACCATCTGGTAAAAAAAAAATAGTAAAAAATTCAATTTTAAAGCCTTGCAAATATAATGAAAGCCTATCAACAAAAATTGCATAATTTTACAGTTAAATGGTACTGCGATTAAAAATAGCAGTTTTAATGGGTTTCAATGGGGACATTTTTGTCCTTAAGGTCCTGAGAGGAAATTTTTTTGTACCTAGTGCAAAACAGATTTATTAAAGAAAATGGAAGTGAAATAGTAAAATTCCAATAAAAATACACACCTGTGCCAAAATTTATGCAGTTGGCAACAACACAGGCAAAATGATCACAAAAACAAAACTGAAAAGAACAAAATTGTCCAAAAGGTCGCCCTTTGCTCTACATACATCTGTACAACTGTTACCCAGCCCATAATGAAGATAGTCATTGCTCAAACAAGGAATTAAAAAAAATACCCAAACTAATGCGAATACCTGGATATGTCACAGATGAGAAATGCTGATGAATCTTCAGAGCCAGCTGCGTCGCTGAACACACAACGCACGCTTCGTACGGCAATAATGTCAGTCTTTCATTCACTGGCACTATAGCTGCTCACCCAGGGCCGTTTTGAACAGAACAGAGCAGCTTTGATTGTGTCCGGCTCTCACGCAGCACTCTGGAAAGCAGTGTGTACGGTCCTGGTTTGGAATTGAATTGAATCTCCAGAAAAGGTAACGTTTTTATGAGATGACCAAATCCAAATAAAAATCCTTAGTGTGCTACAAAAGACATTATCCAGTGTTAACATCATTCAAGCAGTCTTAAAAATGTATCATGTATTTGTCAGATGCAAAAAAAGCTGATTTTTTTGGCAAAAAAAGGAAATGCATCCAATCTTCAAATTCCAACTCCAGTACAGAATGCTACATACATTTGCATGGTAATTTAGTAGAAAGCCATGAGAAACCATTCCCATTGAGAACGTCCTTCACAAAATATGTCTTTTACTCACTCGCTCGCTCATGCACACAACTTCACCACTCACGCTTACACTCAAACTGTACCGAATGATTCCTCTCAAGTATACTCCATCTGACCACTCCATGTCTCTGCTAAGCCCAGGTACTCTGGGTTTTCTGCTGTGGTGGTCATGTAGCCATTGGGCTGCCTGTGAGTCGTACCTCCGTTTATGGACGCTCTGGCGACTGCCTGAGCTTTAGCTGCGATATCATGATAGTAGGGGTTGTCGAAGGCGGGTGAAACGGGTGAGATGTTGTGCATTGGCACCAGGTACTCTGGGTTCTCCACACTGTTCCCTGTATAAAGACCGTTAATGAATCTCCTCTCTCTCGCTTTGCGTGGAAGTGTGCTGGGACGGTCAGATGACACGTCCTGGTTCACATACTCTGCAATCAAAGAGAATTTTTATTTTTATTTTATACTTTATTATGTCTTTCAGTTCAAGCACATTTAATACAGTTATACAAATGAACATTTCCTTTAAAGACATTTTTTACCAATTATTATTCCTAATTTTTCCTTTTACTTTCTCTTCCCTCACTTTTTTTCTTTTGTGATAATACCCATCACCAATGCATAAAGAAAAATAAAAAAGTAATAATAATAATTAGAACAATAACCAATACATACCTTAACACTTTAGAGTTTTTTTTAAAGATACTGTGTTGAAGTGATGGCATTAAAAGTGATAAAATAAGTCTTAAATAGCAACTTTTACCTCTGTAATGTAATGTATTTACAAGGGAAACAGGATATTCATCAACAACGTGGAGTGAGACTTAATTGAAATAATTGTTAGCTAAAATTGTTGGAATGCACGATATATTGGTACAGTGTAAGTGAATGGCCGATAAGTGTTTTATTTGTAATTTATTTAGAAATTTAGAATAAATACATTATAACATAACATAACATAACATAATAATATAATATAATTAGGGCTGTCATCATTAATGCGTTAACGCATCCGATTAATTTTACAATCCTTAACGCGTTCATCACCAATGCATAAAGAAAAATAAAAAAGTAATAATAATAATTAGAACAATAACCAATACATACCTTAACACTTTAGAGTTTTTTTTAAAGATACTGTGTTGAAGTGATGGCATTAAAAGTGATAAAATAAGTCTTAAATAGCAACTTTTACCTCTGTAATGTAATGTATTTACAAGGGAAACAGGATATTCATCAACAACGTGGAGTGAGACTTAATTGAAATAATTGTTAGCTAAAATTGTTGGAATGCACGATATATTGGTACAGTGTAAGTGAATGGCCGATAAGTGTTTTATTTGTAATTTATTTAGAAATTTAGAATAAATACATTATAACATAACATAACATAATAATATAATATAATTAGGGCTGTCATCATTAATGCGTTAACGCATCCGATTAATTTTACAATCCTTAATGCGTTAAAATAATTTAACGCAATTGATGCAAAATTACTAAAGCACAATTTCTATTCTAACCCTTTAACCCAATTTTGTTTCTTTGATTGAGATTTCTTGTTGTGTGATTCTTCACCCCGTTACACTATATATATATATATTAGGGCTGTCATCGTTAACGTGCTAACGCATGCGATTAATTTTACAATCCTTAACGCGTTAAAATAATTCAACGCAATTAACGCAAAATTACTGGAGCACAATTTCTATTCTAACCCTTTAACCAAATTTTGCTACTCTGTTTGCGATTAGATCATTTTAAGCCGCTAAACTCTGGGAAAGTTTTCAGTCTAATGATCCAGTAAGCGAATGCAATCAAACAATCCGTCCAAAACAGCGCTAATATAAAGGAAACCAGGGTGATTACATCAGAGATTGCAGAGAGAACAGAGACTCGCGTTGCGTTTTAAGTGAATTATTCATTCCAGTGTTTCGCTTTTAAACACGAGCTCTGTTATATTCTGTGATTGTCTCTGAAGAGCGCTGTGTGAAGTACAGACTGAACAGAATGTCAACACGTCCCACCGCTGTATGGCCAGATGAGACGTGACTGGATAACCAGTCTCGCTAGTAAAGTTTAGATGGATGAAGACTGCAATCAAGGTAAAGACAATTGCGGTGGCGTACAGGAGTCGTACAGCAAGCACACGTGAGTCCGTTATAATAATGCGTGTATGAGTGATCACTGATTGCACATTGTATTTATGCACAGGCGCAGACATTTCCGTACATTCACGTTGTTTCCACACACATTCACAAATGTTTTGATTTGTCATGTTTATTTTGCTGTGTTTAGTTATTCTAAATGGATCCGTGTACTGTAGTAGATATATGCAGTCAGCAGGCGGTTGGTTTAGGTTTTTTTGGCATCTCCATGTGGTCCTGTTCGGTATCGCAACTTGGCTTCTCTAAAATGTAAAAAAGCTCATTGCTGTTGCACTGTACACATACTATAAAATTCTGTTTTTTTTTTCTTTTCTTTCATATGTGCTTATATGGGCTCCTTATATCATTTGGTTCTTTGGTGTCCTTTTGGAGTTTCTAAGTGTCCTATTTTGGAAAGACATCTAAATTTATCTTGAAAAAAGCTTGCAGAAAATATACATTTTTGAGAATCACCCTTCAATCTTTTGGTTTACTTTGCTGGATATAGCAAATGATGACAAAATAAACATTTGAAACAAGATAAAAGGTCTATGCTTAATTTCATGAAGTGTGCGATTAATCACAGAAAAAGGATGTGATTAATTAGATAAAAAAATTTAATCGATTGACAGCCCTAAATATAATATAATATTCTGACATTTGACATCATTGGTTATTGGCCATTTAGATGGAAATTTTCATGGATTTCAGTGAATTTTAATATATAAATACTACCAGATATGTATGTTTGTCTTTATATTATTTCATCAAAACTTGATCTGCTTTGAAAAAGTCATCAGTTCCTGTTATTTTGCAAAATACTTTTTGAACCAGAAATATATCACATTATGGAAGTAAAACGGATTGCCTTTACTGCAAATTATGTATTTCACTCACCAGGTTGTGTGTGTGCTCCACGTGGCAGTGTGTGTGAAAGAAAACTGATAGGACCATCAGTCTCCAGCTCTCCATCTATGCCGTTGGGGATGGTGGGGTCTTCAGAATAGCGACAAGGACTGGATGGAGGGCCGTTGTCCTCAATGTAACCATCCACAAACACTGAGTCTGATTGGCCTCCGGCTGAACGGTGTGATATGCTCCGTACCAGAGGTGGGTACTGTATACCAGGCCACATGCCATTGGCTGTTGCCCTCACAGGAAGAGTTGGGTACTGACTTTGCCCCAGCGTGCTGAGAGAAGAGTACAAATCCCTCCCGCTTGGCATACCATCCACCTCTAAGCCTTGATCTGTACTCTGGAGAAGAAAAACAAAAAATAGTTACATGATTGTTAAAATAAGACAAGCGTTAGGGGCCGTTCACATGTCGCATCTTTTGCGCACTCAAGTTCATTATTTCAAATGTTATTTTCAATTATAGAAACTCTTCTACTGTCAGGATTTTTTTTTCAGGTCAACTGCTGTCATGAGAATCTTACTGATCAAGTTAGTTATGGTTAGTTTTACTTAGATTTTATTTCTATGTACCTGAACAACATTTCTTGTTTAAGAGTTTGCATATTTAAAGGAAACTTTAAACATTGCACCAAAGTAATACTAAAATTCATCTTAAATATACAACTGAATCCACTTTTACCTCTCCATTAACATTAACCATTAATTTTAAGATCCCTGGGAAAGATATGCAGAGTTTCAGGTGCTACACACAGCTGGAAACAGCATAAGCTTTGGCAACTTTTCACTCATAAATAAATAATTATGATCTATTATTATTCTATTAATCAACTCTGACCCGGTGAGAGTGGTGTCTGCTGGGTCCGTTGGCTCTCATTTCTCCTTGTGTGTTGAAGATGCCACCGGGCTGGGGCACCAGGTATTCTTCTGCATCCAGTAACTCCTTCACATTCCCTCCCTCTTCTGCCAGCAGCGTGCGGAAGAACTCACTGTCAACAGGACTCGAAAGACTCATCTGATCATCATTCTGAAAAAAGCAGGAAAAAAATGAAAAACACCACAATCTATGTCTATGTCAAAGCATCACTCCATAAGGACAGGATTATTAATATAAGTGATAAAAAAAAATTAAAAAAAACAACAACAACTTTATTGCTCAGTTTGCACTATGCATGAAAATATCAGCCCTTTAAAACACTTTTATGTTTTAAACCATTTTTATAGCATACATATATATATATATATATATATAGTTTTTTCATTATTTCAATCATTATTTGAAGGAGATCATTGGGCAAGATGAGGAATATCCAATCTATTTCTAAGAAATAATCAATAGATTATTTATAATTATATACAGATAATATATAAATGCTTTTCAATGTTGTTGTTAGTTGTAGCCCTCTATTATTCCTATTGTTCATAAAGGCAAAATATAAAAAAATGCACGCACCAAAATGACTACATAACGTGGGGGATCACGTGCCATGACGTTGAACTCATCCACCAGCTCCTTAAATCGTGGTCGACTTTCAGGATCAATCATCCAACCTGGCATAGGGTCATATGGTCAAAAAAGTTCCCTACATATTCAATACAAATTAAACCCTATGTACAGCTTCTGTGTGTCGATTAACACAGAAACTCATTTTGACTTGTCTCTCAGTTTGTAAAAAACAAGCAAAAGTCACTATGCAGAAGTTATGATATCCAGACAATCAACAGCAATGTCCAGTAGTCAAGACTACTTTTTTTGTGGTAATCGACAGTTTGACATAGAGAAGTAAAAGCAAAACTTAAATTTAACAGTACAAGAACATTTGAAATACAATTTTGAATCAAATATACGCACAAATGTCTATCTATAATGCTTATTATCATTATAAATGAACACTAACATTTGACCATGATCATGTATACATCCTCGGTACAGTTGAACGGCTGAGGGAGTCTTTCTCCCCTCTCCAGTAGGTCTGGAATTTCCCGCGCTGGTATCTGGTCATATGGCTTCATGCCAAAGGTCATCAACTCCCACACAGTCACCCCTGAGATGGAAAGAGCCAAGCCTGAAAGGTTATTTTAAACCAGAGGTTTATCAATTGCAGCAGAGCAACTGTAAACCCAAGCGAATACCGACCATAGCTCCATACGTCACTTTGGTGAGTAAACTTCCGGTGTAATATGGATTCGAGTGCCATCCATTTGATCGGCACCTATTCAACACATACACATAATCATATTCTCAATAAATACAGGATAGCAGATTTATCAACACTGTTTTCCAATTCACTTTCAGCAGCTGAACCAAAGCAACATGTAAAACACACACCTTTCCCCCATCAGCATGGTACTCCTTCTCATCTATGTCCAACAGTCTGGCAAGCCCAAAGTCTGTGATCTTCACATGGTTTGGGTTTTTGACCAGAACATTCCTAGCAGCAAGGTCTCGGTGAACCAGCCTGACATCTTCAAGGTAACTCATTCCCTGGGTACACAAAGAAACAGATATGAGAACATGAGCACAAGTAGCTTGGCAATAGAATACGGATGGGTTACAATGGTCATGTAGCTAAGAAAACTATGCCATCACAGTCCAACTTGTCCTGCAAGAGTTTTATATTGAAAGCAAAAATACTTTTACAATTCTCATAATAAAATGAAAAATCTCTTAACAGTATTTTGTGCAATTGCTTTGGCAAAGCATCTGTTAATCTAAAACTGTGATATGGCTTAGTGTGTTTATTAAATTGCAAAAGGCTGTGATTTAAATAAGTATATAGTCTCTTGTGATACGTGTTTTCAGTGACTTGGTTCACAGTAAAGCAAACTTAATGTCTGCATGTGTGAGTTTAACAAGCATTTGAGAATATAACATGTGCTACTGTGCCAGTTATGCGAGGACTCATGCTCAATGTGAAGAAAACCAAAAAACTGGCGATGGACAAACACGATCATGATACATTTGAACTGGATGACGATGAAACAGAAGTGAACAAAGACTTTAATCTACTGAGATCACTGGTCAATTTGGATGCAACAACGGCGTAGGAATTCATAAGAAGAATTGCTATGGGAAAGTCTACAATGAAGTCACTAGACAAGATGTTCAAGTCCAAAGACATCTCCCTAAAAACGAAAATACGACTCACAAAAATTATTTTTTTTTTGGTCGTTACTTATGGCTGTGAGAATTGAACTGTAAAGAAAGAAGACAGAAGACGAATTGATGCATTTGAATTATGGTGCTGGAGACGAACTTTGTCAATTCCATGGACAGCGAGAATAACAAACAAATATGGGTTGGAACAAATCAATTTTTATTTTACATTGCACTCACATTACAAAAGTAATATATGTCTTAGTGAAGTAATAAAAATAATAATAAAGTATTATAATAACTATTGTTATTATATTTAAATTATTTGGCTTCCTAAAACACCAGTGTGAATGTAATGTGGACTGAGACACTATCAAAACTAAAAAGAGCTTTGAGTCCAAATAAAAGTCTAAGTATAAAGCAATGCAATCACTTTTTACTCCATTCAATTTGGTCACTGAAACCAAACTGAAGCTCTCAGAGTGCACCAGATTGCTGCATTTAACTTTTACATGTACAACATTATCTTCTGGGGACATTTCCCAGACACCCCTAGATGGACCTAGGTTCACCATCCATAGTCTTACAAAATCCTGTGGGAAACAATGAATATACTGGAAACAACATACCACAAGTCTGCCGCCATCAGCGCAGGTGACATTCTGTAGATGTCTTACCTTAGCAATCTGTACACACCAGTTGAGAAGGTACTGAGAGCCGATACGGTCCTTGTTCTCTCTGACGTATTCCAACAAGCACCCGTACGGCATGAGCTGAGTAACCAGCTGAACTGTTGATGTCAGACAGATACCCAGCAAACGGCAAACATATGGGCTCGCTACACCCGCCATCACATATGCCTCCTGTGTATGGATGCACATATACAGAAAAAGTCACTAGGTTATCATTAGGAAGAAGAGTCTTCTTAGGGCCAGATTTACTAAACAGGGCAAATTAGTGTGAGCGAGCAATTCCAAAAAATGGGAGTGGACATTTCTGTGGGTGATTTACTGACAATGCGCAAATTAAAGAATACAGACGCAGCCAGATCCTTTCCATAATGACCGACACAATCTATCAAGAGCAGCGCAAATTAGCATCTGCTTTAAGACATGTTTTTTTGGAGCGTTAAATAATGGCGCAAATACTAGTAATTTGACGAGCGCAAACGTTAGTAAATCGCGTTGCATTATTCTCTCATCTCTCATCCCATAAATTTTGCATCTGAAAGGGAAACTCCTACAAATGCATATTCAATAAGGTCAGGCTCAAAAATAACTGGGTCCACGCCTTTTCAGCACTAATTCTTCACTGCGCATCTTTAGTAAATTCTGACAGTACTATTTTAACGCCAAAAGACGGTTTGCACTGGCGCAAGCTGTTAGTAAATCTGGCCTTTAATCTTTATAAAACAGATAAAAAAGTTGTTAAAAGGGACATTAATATTAGAGTAAAATATGGGAATGTAAGGAACACACTCACATCCAGGATTTCTTTGTTGGCTTTGGGCGAGGTGTTCTCACGCAAAACTTTGATGGCCACTGGGATCTTGATGTTCTCCCCATCAGGAGCCCATATACCCTGGTAAGATGAGAGAAATTCTGCATGAATGGAGTTAAACTACATTAGGAATGATAATTTAGAGCAAGGTTTCCCAAACAGGGGAGCACAAAGGGAGCTGCAGAGGGTTTGTTAAAGGTAGGGTATGTAAAAATAAGGCAAGAAGTAGGACCCGTGTAAATATCGGATAAGCTTTCCAGCACTGGAGAGAACTCAAGGAGCGGAGGCTTGCAATCGGATGCCAAGGTTGCTTTGTTTCTTCTCAATAGGTGAGTAACACCGTGTCTACAACAGCTAAAGTCTGCCTACACTGGAGGCGATCAAACAACCGTTGAAAACCATTTGAAAGTTTTGTCAAACCATTTTGTCAGCACGTCATAAATAGAACCTGGCAGCAGTTTTCTGTCTGGGATTTGTTGCGCCGCGCCGCTCACATCCGATGTAGACACGGTGTAACATTGGTTTTGCTTTGTTTCACAGAACTAATCGTTGCCTGGGTTGCGTACGTATGTGTGGGGCAGAGCTATCAAAATAGGGGCGAGACCCTTTTGGGGTAGGGGCGTGTTTGTTTTGGTGATTTCAAATATAAACATTGGCTACCAGAAATCGCTTACCCTGCCTTTAAGTTAATGAGAAGCTAGTAATTCATTATATCAAAAGAAAAATTTTTATTAAAAAAAATTCAGATATAGCTTAGTGTGATTATTATCAAACCAAATGAAACAATTTAATGAATATAATAATTAAAAATGTACAGTCTGATGCACTGCATGTTTCAGAGTATAGCACGGTAACTAAAAGTGAGAAGCGAGAAGCTTACAATCAAGTGTTTTTTAGCATCTCAGAGAGGCTCGGTTCACAGTAAATAATAATAAAATTATTGTCATGACTATTACTAAATATAAATTTTTTATTTTAAAGTACTTTAAAGTAGTAATTTTAAACAGTAATATATTTATTGTGTTCATTTTTATAATTATTTCTATTAATAATAATAATATTACATCATAATAATACACAATTGCAATATTATTTTATATATATATATATTAAAATATGTAATATTTTATATTACTATCCAATCAAATATAATATGCTGATTGTGACGCTATCACAACTAAAAAGAGGTTTGAATCCAAGTCCACTAACAAAGTCAAAATAAAACCCTTACTAAAAAAAATTACATTTTATCTAGCTACTTGTATGTCATGTGACCCTTAACTGATTCCGAGAACCATTAACATGCAAATGTGTTGTTAAATTATTGAAATATTAACTTAAAATCTCCGGGGGTACGTCTAAAGGGTTCAAGCTGACAAAAACATCGGTCATTCTCCTTGTGGGCAGTACGTCAACATACAGAGTCGACCCTGCCACTTTCCTGTACATAGGGCTGTCACTAACAATTATTTATTGTGACGATTAATCAAGTAATTGGATAATTATAATGTACAGTACTCATTATAACAAATGCCTGAAAAGGGCACCACTTTACTGCACAATCTAATCCTTGTTTAATATTTACTAAACATTTAATTAAAATGTCCACTTAATCTTTAATATTTGGTCATTTCTTTACGACAGAAATGCTACAGCCACAGTAATTTCTTGAATATGTTGACATCAAAACTTGTAAACTCAGAGCAAAGGCTCAAGCTTTTATTTTGAAATTGCGATGAACAGTTAGCATATTGAGAAAGATATTGATGTATTCTCCTGGGTTTGTGTAAGTTTATAAATGATTTACCTTACAAATCTGATGAAATGGCGCACATTGCATTCCCAGAATAACATTATAATAAACCCAAACACACATCAATATGTAGAGATGGAGTTTGAGACGCTCCACACATGTAAATGACAACAGTTTGTGTGGAGCAGCATTTACTGTGAACGGAGCCGCTCTGACATGCACGTACGTAATCCACTCGCATGTAAATAATTCAAGCTCATATATTAAACCTGCATCGCATATATTTATTTAATTGAATCGTAGCATTTGTGAATTAACAACAGCATTATGCTTTATGATGATTTTAAAATGGGTTTAATATATCATGCAGCCTTGGAAGACGGTCTAATAATACGTTTCATGGATTCTCGTCCATGGAATGCGCCACTTCCGTTATTTTGCCGGTTATTCAAGGATTTTTTTAAATCGAGTACTCTAATTTAATTGAGGAATCGTGACAGCCCTCTAAATATAGATTGCATTCTTTGCTCGGGTGACTGGATAAAAAATATGTTTATGAGCAAAGATGGCAGTATACTGGTCACATATTTCCAGGGCTATTTGTGCCAGCTGAACAACTAATATTGAGATGATGAGGAATGGTAACATAGCTGACCTTATAGACTGTGCCGAAGGCTCCAGAACCCAGCACTCTGAGTTTCTTCAGCTCTGTCTCCTTGAGAATACGCATCTGAGCCTGGTTCGGCACCGCTCCACTCGGGGTCAGGGGCTCCACCAGCTTCAGGAAAAAAATAAGATGCCTTAAGTCAACGGTACTAAACTGAAGCAGTCAAGTCAAACAGACGGCATAAACAGAAGAAATAACCAACCGATATTCACTACATTTAATAGGGCCAGGAACACTACAAAGTTTGGCAGACCATTACACATTTTACTCTTATTGTTAGTTATTAGACTCCAGGCTTTTATCAATTCATAGGCATTTTGCAAAAGGTAAAAGGTAAGCAGCATAATTATGCTACATTCGAAGATGCCTTATTTGGCCATTTCCATCTTTTTGTTGAAAAGAAAATCCCATAATGTGACAATCTCAGTGAACATAGCCACCAAATATGCCAGATAAAAACAGAAAAATGTAAAGGATTTTTTACTAACTTAATCTCAGGAGGACTTCAAGTAAATATTTTGTAAAATGTAAATGACAAATAATTTAAAAACTGATTTAGTACTAAAAAAATCTGTAAATTCTAATTAAAATGCACTATTGTACCCATGTGCGATGTTTACGCTTATTAGAGGATTAAGAGACCAGAGGATGCAGAGATCTGACCTCATGTTCCTGTAGAATTCTCCTCATGGTTTCTTTCCTTTTGTGGTGTTTCTGTCGTCGCAGGTAAAACACCAGCAGCGCCAGCAAAATGATGAAAAGAAGCACTCCACCAACTGTGACGGCGACTGTTGTCCCAGGCCTGCAGGGTTTTGCAACAAACAATTAGATTTAAGCAAGACTGTGCAGTCTATAGCTAAAGCTATACTGTAGATACGATTGCTAACTAGAATTTCACATTTTATAAATTTGAATGGTGTTTGCCTGTGCAAAACTCATCACAACAAGGCTAAAATGTTTTGGATGGTTGGATTTCTATATTGTTTTTAGTAATTTCAGTCATAAGAAAAGTAGTCCACCTCTCCTCAAAAAGTCACATGATTAGAGGTACTCAGTTAAGTCTTTGAGAGTTACACAGATTTATACTTGAGATTAGAGGTTTGTTCAAACTGTGAGCAAAATTAAAAGTGATGTAGACACTACTAATGCATGTAAGTATTATACACACACATTAAATAAAGTCTTACCCAGTTTTCTTTTGGATGGGGCACCCCCTATCATCCAGTGGACACCTGACGGTATACACAAAACAGAAAATTAATTCCAAATTTTAAATTGTTGCACATGAGCTGATATAAAAAGTTGGGATCACTGCCCATCGGCTCAGCGAGGAACTCACGAGACAGTGCAGTTGGTCTCGCAGGGCAGACAGTGTCCCGTAGCGTTGAAGTACTTCCACACAGTGTGCTGGTCCTCCTTTACCCCACTGGGACAGCGATCGACACACACATCTCCATCTTGAAAGTGCAGACACTCCTTACAGTGTTCTGGACCCTGCACAAGAAACATAATTTAAACCTTAATATAAAAATGCTAAGATGTAAAAAGAAATCTTCATGGCAAAGGAAATCCTAAAAAAATCCTAAAGAAAAATGAAAATTCTAATTCATCATTTACTCAACCACATGTCGTTATACCTGTATGACTTTTTTCCATGGAACACAAAATAATATATTATGTATGTGTGTGTGTATATATATATATATATATATATATATATAATTTTTATCCCTATACCATGCAATGTACAACAAACTTTTCGTACATTTTGTACATTTTAGTTATTTTTATGACATTTCACGAGTAATTAATGAATATATTTGTATTTGTAATCAATAAATGTGTATTTTCTTGTATGTAATATGTGTGTGTGTGTGTCTATCTGGTATTCCCTACATTATGGGGAAAAAATGTCCCCACAAGGATAGTAATACCAGTACATTTTTATCTTGTGGGGACATTTTCTTTGGGTCCCAATGGCGAAACAAACTTATATAAAGTTTTTTGAAAATCTAAAAATGCAGAAAGTTTTGTGTGAGGGGTAGGTTTAGGGTAAGGGGCATAAAATACAGTTTGTACAGTATAAAAACTATGACACCTATGAAATATCCCATAAAACATGGAAACCAGGACTCTGCTTTTTGTGTGTGGGAAGAGAGGGGGATTAGGCTCCTAAAAGATCTATACTTAGATAATACTTTTTGCTCTTTTGAAGATCTTAGATGTCATTTTGCTTTACCTAGGTCCCACTTTTTTAGATTCCTGCAGATTAAGAGTTTCATCAAGAAGATATTTGTCTCTTACCCAAGAATACCACCTTCCTCTCCTATCGAGGCACTGCTTGATCTGAACCCTCATAGCAGGGGACTCATCTCAACCATATACTCTATTATAACATCAATAAATCCGCAGAAAATTGATGATATTCGTAACGCCTGGCAAAGTGACTTGGGCAGAGAAATTGCAGACGGAGAGTGGGAAGACGCTTTAAAACAGGTGCACTCCTCCTCACCTTGTGCTAGGCATGGATTAATTCAATTTAAGGTTCTTCATAGGCTCTATTTTACTAACTCCAAATTAGCCAAGATTTACCCAAATGTTAGCCCTGCATGCAATAGATGTTCTCAATCTCCTGCCACAACTGCCCATATGTTCTGGTTGTGTCCTGTCCTGGATGAGTTTTGGAGGGGAATTTTTAAATCATATAGTCATATGTATAGTATTCAGATTGACCCTGATCCCTTAATGGGCATTTTTGGTGTTACGCCTGAGGGTATAGAACTCAGAAAAGACATTTGCTCTGTTATCGCCTTCACTACACTACTGGCGAGGCATTTAATATTGTTTCATTGGAAAAGGGCAGACCCTCCAACACACAGTAGCTGGATAAAAGAAGTAATGTCTTACATTCAGTTGGAAAAGATTAAATACATTGTTTGAGGTTCAAAACGTAAGTTTCAAAACATATGGTCCCCCTTTATAAGATATTTTGAAGAGCTCCCCGGCCTCTGAGGTAGGAGTTACCTACCTTAATCTTTCCTTCTTTTTGCATCATCTCTCCATACTCCGCATTATTCGTACATATTCTCTTTTTTATTTTATTTTTTATTAAGTTTATTATTTATTTTATGCATTTATTTATCAGTGTGAATATAATGCTTTTATGCCTTTTCTTTCATAAATCTGTTACCGTTGAAACAACTTGTATTATTTTCCTCCATTATGTTTTCTGGACCAGTATTCTCAAAGTGTGTACTTATGTTTCTTATGAAAGTGTTCCCCTTCTTTCGGGAGTCTTTAACTTCTCTGCTTATTTCTTTATACTGACTTCTCATATGTTCCCAAATTGCTGTCAAGCTTTTCAAGTCTAAAGATAATTTATGGACTGTACAAACATGGAACACTGTTTTTCCTCACAATTTAATATATATATATATATATATATATA
>NW_015505912.1:467868-479041 GCF_001515645.1 Sinocyclocheilus grahami | reverse complement strand
GGGTGTGGGGGGGGGGGGGAGGGTGTGATGGTTGTTAATGTAATTGTATATGTCAAAACTTAATAAAAAGTATTTACAAAAAAAACAAAACATGGAAACCAGTGTGTGTGTGTGTGTGTGTGTGTGTGCATATATTTATTAAATATTATGTAAATTATATATTTGTTTTTGCATTAACATCTTACTGGGCCTGTACAGGAAGCAGAGTCATTGACTGGTTTACACTCTGGATGGCAAGGGACACAGTTCAATCCATCCACAAACTCCCGCACTGACCTGTGGGAAATGCATTTGATGTACAGTTAAACAGTAAGAGTTTAAAAACCACAACAGCATATGAATCTACATTCTATTGTATGACATTAGCAGTTATTGCTATATACGAAGTCTGAAACTGAAACAATGGAAAAGCCCAATATTTACATTCTAATAATCTACATGATTCCTATGTGTATTTTAGAAAGTAAACATAAAGCACAAAAAACAAGATAATGAAAGAATCTGCTCATTCATACAGTACTCACCCCTGTAGGACATTACACTGCTCCACACACTCCGTCCCACGTTTGTAATTCACACACGACACACACTGACTAGGTCCCGGCCCCCAGCAGCCTGCATCCGCACACAGGGGATCACATACTCTCCCCTCTGAAACTACACAAAAAGAAAATAATTTCCTGTGTTTGATTCTATAGTCAAGCATGTAATGGAATATTACTCATTATGGGAAACTCATAATGGGAAAAAAATAAATAAATTCAGAGGCCTACACTAACAATTTGGTTTAGTTGCTGATATTTATATGGCCAAAATAATATGTGACCCTGGACCACAAAACCAGTCATAAGTAGCACGGGTTTATTTGTAGCAATAGCCAAAAATACATTGTATGAGTCAAAATTATCGATTTTTCTTTTATGCCAAAAATCATTAGGATATTAAGCAAAGATCATGTTCCATGAAGATATTTTGTAAATTTCCTACCGTAAATATATCAAAAATGTATTATCATTAGTAATAAGCATTGCTAAGGAATTCATTTGGACAACTTTAAAGGCGATTTTCTCAATATTTAGATTTTTTTCCAGATTAAGATTTTTAAATAGTTGTATCTCGGCCAAATATTGTCATATCCTAACAACTTAATCTTACATCAATTGAAAGCTTATTTATTCAGCTTTCAGATTATGTATAAATCTCAAAATTTCAAAAAATGTACCCTTATGACTTGTTTTGTGGTCCCGGGTCACATATTAAATTAACAGTTTGTAATGTAAATCAATGAGCTCGTTATAACATTTAATATCTTCATAAATGTTATAACCCTATATTTCCTAATAATATATCTTAGTAAGATGATATTTACATGATTAGACTTATGATCAAAGCTCTGTAGGCCTAGTTTTTATTGTGGGGCAAAACATATAATGCGATTCAAAACATTGATGACTGAGAGATGGGCAAATAAACATTCCTCAAAAGCTTGATGTATCATATTTGATACTCACATTTTTATCTAAAAAACTATATATGGATATCAAATATGATACAGTAGGCTTTATAATGCTAGTATGTAATGGACATTTGCGTACATTATATTATAATTATGTTAATTAAAAACAAGGTACTCAACGCCATGCTGTGCATATAGTCCAGGGGTCTCTAAACTCGGTCCTGCAGAATTTAGCTCCAACTTGCCTCAACACACCTGCCTGGAAGTTTCTAGTATGCCTATTAATACTTTTATTAGCTGGTTCAGGTGTGTTTAATTAGAGCTGGAGCTAAACACAGCTGGAGCTGGACACCGGCCCTCCAGGACCGAGTTTGGAGACCCCATAGTCAATCTGCCATGTGTTATGCTTAATGATGCACTGTATTCATGACTGTATTTAAAATATAGTACAGCTTGTTGTTCAGTATGCATTGCTTTAATCAGACAAACATAAGAATGGGCTTTTACCACATGTTTGCTGGTCTTGGTTGTTGTTGCTGATGAGGTTGGGTCCCTGTGTGGGGTGGAGCAGCGAGTTCCAGGGCAGAGAGGAGGTGTAGCACAGTCTAGAATTATTATGAATCAGTGCTATGCTTCCACTGACACTGCGCAAGGAACGCAACCCGAGAGACTCGATCTGCAAAGACTGAACTCCCAAAGAGAAAACACCCCTGCAGAGAGAGAACAATGATTTAAATCCATTAACTAGATAATTAAGTAGATTACTAGATTTATACATTAATTTTGCTTGAGCAAATGTGCTTGTTATAATGCTGAATTGTTCTTGGTGGGTTTCAGGTGGTAAAGCTACTAATCTATCATAGCCCCATTTGTGTGTGTCAATCTTTATTTTGACTTCTAAAGTGTGAAAAATGACCTACACTTTCATAAATTAACTAAGAACATTCTTTTCTCAGTCTGTGTGGTTAGAATAGACTTCAAGAGATGAAAGGAAAGAAAACTGATATATCATGCAGCAGGTGTACAGGATAATCATTAACCTTTACAGCTAACAGGAAACTGCAGGTTTGATAAGTCTAACTAGACGTCAGACAAACAAGAAAAGTGGGTAAATAGTCTAGCAAATCACGTTTAAAGACAGACATAGGAAACAGGAAACAAAAAACAAAAGAAGAGCTACATTTCAAGTAAGAACCAAAAACAGACATAATACATATACTTACTTGTAAAGCATTCTTCCTCTGACCACCTTCAAGTTCTCAAAAACACTCAGATCAAGCAAATTATCTGGCCATGCATCTATGTACAGGTACCCTAAAATACAAATATAATGTTATTGCAAATGCAAATTTCATTTAATGATTGACTGGTACAGCTAGTATCGCTGTTATGTAAATTTTAGCTCTCAAAGTACAGACATCTACTGTATAGATTTGTATTTCCTTTATAACCTTTATGACGTGAGTCTATATGAACTGTGATCTTCACCTGTGATTTCTTCTATTGTCTTTAACTTCTCCAGGTCACTCCACTGCAGTCCAGATGAATTGGTAGCTGCATTTCTGTATGAACAACACAGCAGATTTTAATACAATAAGTGTAACAATAGGTATAACAAACCAATCATGTATAGAAAAATAGAAATGAGAAGAAATGATTTAAAGTCAGCTAGTTATTCACACTCATGTCATTGCAAACCCATATGACTTTATTTCTTCTGTGAAACACAAAAGGTGAATTTGTGAAAAATGTTAACGCTGCTCTTTCCTGTATAATGAAAGCTTTCAGTAAGCAGGAGCTGTTAAGCTCTAAAAAGTATTATAAAGCATATACATATTCAAAGTTGGCATGTCAAGACACTTCATGCCAAGTTTAAGGTCAATAGCTATGTCTCCATCAAAATTTGAGAATTAAACTTGTGTGGAGGGGGAAAAACAGAATATTGCATCAAACATTTGCAAATAAAGCAATGTTTCCATCCCATGTGTTTAAGAGAACAAAATGTTCACTTCCTGGGAAACTGGCACAAATCATGAGTAATAAAATAATAAAAAAGATCTTGCAACAACAATTTAAGACTCTTAATAAATTACTTGCACATCAGTGCACAGCAGATGAAACGCAATAATAAATGCTGTTATGTTATCTTGCCTTCAGATTTTGTGGCACAATCATGAGTGACAGTTCTGGGACGTAATTATACCAAATCATTTTGATGATTTTGGCTCAGGCATTTCAGAATGACAACAATATTTTAGATGTGTGCAATGGGATTGATCTGCTGGTTAGTCCAGTTAATCACATGATCTCTTGAGGCATATTCATGCGAGTTTTTTTTATCGAATAAAAAATTTAGCATAAAAATATGTGGTTGCAAACATAGCAAATTACAATTTGAGAGCTGTAGCAAAGGAGAAAATGATTAATGAAAACACTTAAATTTCAGTCTATTTCTAACACAAAGCTACCATACTAATAGTGCACGATCACTTTTATGATACATTTTGTAGCAAAATTTTTTTGTGGCACAGAAGCAAAAGGCAAGCAACATGGATTTTTTGGCTGAACAACTGTCCGTGCTTACACTTTGAAGGAGTCTGAAAGAAAAGCCAAACTGCCGTAGATTTTCTTACAGCCAACGAACATGCCAATGTTGGTGGCATCCACCACTGACACACCTTGAAGGTTTCCCATTCCTAGTCCATAACACACTAACAGACAGCACATATGTAAATGAACAGTATAAGAATAGTAGAAATGATACTGACATATATAGTATATGCAAAGATATATATATAAATACAACAACTGTTATGAAGTGCTTTTTCACACATTTTGGAACTCAATGACACTTTAAATTGCAGCTTGAACCATTAGATCATGTAGAAGCATATGCACATTTCAGCAAAAATATACACACTTATACATACTGACCTTTTAGACACTCTCCTTCACACTTTTCACATTTCTGTGTTTCTTGGCCATCTGGCTCAACAGTGATGACTTCCTTGTTAGCTTTGGGACAGACCATTGTACATGCGACTTCCATTGCCAAATAGTTATCTAAAGGTGTAGAAAGTACAGCATATATAATATTCTCACAGAGAAAGAAAAAGCAAGGCCTGTGGACATACGTAGAACAAGATATCATTTTGTTAGTGAATTTAAAGTTTGACATACGGGGACACTGTTTAACACATGTGGCTCCAAAGCTGAACTTTTTGTCCTTGTTGGGTTTGGACTGATATGTGTTTGGGTCATAGATGGTGGGTGGGGGGCAGTTGTCTTTACATGTCCCACTGTCATTGAAGTGACGACAGGCCTAAAGATGCAAAAACAAAATGGGGCAAAACAGATATTATTTGATTTTAGTTAGATATGAATTATATAAATGCAATATTTATGATATTTTTACCAGACAGTCAGTGTCTTTCGGCCCCGTACACCCAGCAGCACACTGCACATGACAGCAGTCGTTGGGTTTCGGACCCTTACAGCGCAAACAGCCAGATGAGCAATGCACTGAGGTGACTGTAGAGAAAGCGGTACATGTAATTTAGTCAAAAGATGAATTTTATTACGTTTCATGGAAAAACACATATAATTACATAATTAATTTGGTCAAATTGTCTCTATTTAATCCCTGATAGGAGATGTAGCATTGAACTCAGACATTTTCTCTCATTTAAACTAGATTTAATACTGTCAAAATTAGCACAGCTGTCGTGAGTGACAGATGTTCATTTTGCCATAAAGCACCAAAAAATGTCCATTAACTCCTAAAAAAAGACTTAATAAATATTGACGACAAAATTATACGATAACATAATATTCTGCACAAATCAGAGCATTCTGGGACATGAAAGTTAGTTTATCAAATAAAATGAGATGGACTGGAATTTAAAAGGCAATCTTAATTTAAACTGAATCAATTCTAAGCCCAACATTTTTTGTTATCAAACCCAAAAAGCAGACCAATATGCCAGTGACACTCACATGTTTGGCAGTCCTGATTTGTTTCTCCCCAGCATCTACTGTTTGAAGGACAAGCTGAAGAACAAATGGGACCTGAAAAAGATAAATATTATTGAGAAATAATGAAACAGTCTGATGAATGATGGCATTGCTCTCTTGAAGTTAACTCACAGTTCTTTGGGATGTCTTGCAGGTGCAGCGGTTTGTTTTCATCTTTAGCAACAGTGTCTTCCCATTTAATATTCCGAGGAAAGCAAAGTTGAGGATTTCCCCAAATATAAACCCCGCCAAGCAAGATTTCTGTGAAACGAAAGCAATAATTTTACTCAAAGGGTTCCACTTCTTATTATAAAAGCATATTGAAATCCTTTTACAGCAAACCCACACACAAAGAGCAATTTCAATATTTCAAAGAAATATTTTGGAGCGGAGTAAATTTCACATTTGAAATCCACTCATTTCAACTGGAAGATATGCAATAGGGACTTTTGAGTGAGGAGGAAAAAATTCCCATCGTAGATTTCAAATCAGGGTCAACTTGTTCACCCAAATTCACTGTTTTCAGTGACCTCTTTGTGAGTGCTTCTTTATGTATCGCTACACCATTAACAATGGACCAGTTTGCCCACAAGATCTTACAGAAAATTTGAGAATTTGCTATAGAAATGTCATGAGTTCTCTAAAAGTACTTAAAATTATATTAATTTCTATGACCTCCCGGGCATAGATATCACAATTTTAAAATTCCCAGATTTTTCCATGACCATTTCTGAATTTTCCATGACCCTGGGAACCTTGAACTTCTTTGCAAAAAATCAGTGCAATGCATTTATTCATTTCATTAATTTGTTTGATTAGAATTGTACAGTAAGAAAGTTATTTCCCTTAACCAGGAAATTAACGTTCTTAGAATTGACAAGACAGTTGACCCTGAGTGGTCAGCTAAATATCTACAGCGGATCTAAAATATGAATAGTTAATTATAACTAGTTATGGTTAATTATTCATATTTCCTGTCGTTGAGCTAAATTCGCTACACTTATTAGTGTACAGATGTTTCTAATAAGACAAAAAACTTCCAGTAATTAAATACGTTCTAAGATCCCTGGAGAAAGACCACTTTGTGTTCCATAGGAAATAGTTATTAACTAGTAACATTTGCCACCCAATGAACCACACTAGCAATTATTCTCAAATGACAGTCTGATGTTACACTCTAAAAAATGCTGGGTTGTTTCAACCCAATGTTGGGTCAAATATGGACTAACCCAAATGTTGGGTTAAATTTTGGTTAAATTTTTTAATTAACTTTTTAACCCAACAGTTGGGTTAGTCCATATTTGACTCAACATTGGGTTGAAACAACCCAGCATTTTTTAGAGTGTATCATTTGAGCTGGATTTACTCAATACACAAGTACTCACAAAGAGCATGAAATATTTTAGAGCGGAGCATAAAAAATTTATATTCACAATTGAAATTTCCATGACTTATAAAATTGTATTCATTTACAGAGAGAATATAAACTTATTTGCCGCATCCCCTAACTAGACTGGTCACCATCCATAATCAAAAAATTACCCAATATAAATTTGACTTTTTAAAAACACTTTAATTCACCAAGTCCCACACTCCTTACCTGTAAGACTCCGGAGGCGTATTTCTCTCAAGCCGAGTCCCGTCTGACTGTGGTGGATGTTGTTATGTACAGCGAGAGCATAGCTGGAGTTATAAAGCTGACTGCCTCGTATGATACGCAGATTGTCCAGAGGAACCGAACGCACTGAGACGTGAGCTATCAGCACATACCCCTGAACCTCCACAATCCCCTACAGACAAACAAAACATGAGCACATCTTTTCATTTTCAGAATTTGATTGATATGGAGACTCATTATACTGTAAGTGAGAAGCTTAAATAAATAGCATTTCTATTATTTTTATCAGTTGTACAATAACTTTTTTTTAAGTTCTACTTGAAGTAGAATGTTAAGATGGGTAATTCATGTAATGCACTAGGCATACCTGTTGAGCTTTTTAAAATTATAATGCCTTTGCAATTTAAAGCATAGGCCTATCTATTAGGGATGCACCGATACCACTTTTTCCAGTACTCGCCCGATACGATTTATTTTTGGTACTTGCCGATACCTAGTACTGCTACCGGTATTTTTATTGCATTTGTAAATTTTTTAAATATTGGGTACAGAAACCAAAAGGGTATGTATAATGTTAGTTGCTTAACTTCATTTATCAAATATTATATTTATTAAATATTTATTCGCTATAGTTTAGAAAATGGTAATAAAATATTACAAGAACTCAGAGTTAAACTGTGTCAGAACAAATTCATCTTGATAATGTTAGATCATTTTGATTGAAAGGTATGTAATAGATTACAATCAACCAAAAATAATTCAGACAGCTGTTAGTATGATAGTATTTACACAACTATCAATACTTTGTCGGACAACCCTTAGCCTTAATGACAGCCTGTAGTCGTGCTAAGTGAGTGAACATCAAAGATCACACAACAGAATTGCGAGCTCTCTCTCTCTCTCTCTCCCTGCCGTTAAGTAGCTTGTGCATTGTTTTACTTACTTGTTTTTGACGTATCCGACCGAACTACAAACTTTCCAGTGATGTCTGTGAGAAAGATATATTTACTCGACAAGCTTACGCATCTGCGCCGCCGCGCGCTCAATCCACTCAGCGTGCTTTGTTTATCAGCTCGCGCACATCAGCTATACAGGCGTTAATACTGAATGTTTAACATTATATTCATTGCATATGCATACATATACTTCGTAGTAGACATCCTTAACTCCTTTCTGCTGTCTGTTGTTGGTGTTTCTTTGTTTGAATATGGCGCTTATCACATGCTGTGTGGTATCGGCGTTTGGTATCGGTGCATTTTAACGAGTACGAGTACGAGTACTGCAGACCAGTATCGGGCCCGGTGCATCCCTACTATCTATAGTACATTGTTGTAGACTTTCAGAAATATGCTATTCCTCAAACTCAGGCACATACACATTATCAATTATACTGTGATTATTTACACAATAGCAAGAAAATGAACAGGAATGTAGAAATGGTTAAGCGCCAATATGCATCTGCTGTGTAATAAAGAGCACTACAGAGACACACACAAACACACAACAGTCCCATACCTGCAGGAAGGAGAGATCTGGATTTCCTTGCAGGTGTGTAATCTCCAGGTTACCATGAACCACCCGGCAGCCCGTGTACAGCAGCCTGAGCATTTCATAATGATTCTCAAGACTGGAGGGTAAAGCCAACTTCATATCAGTCCCAAGACATACTGAAAAATAAAATAAAGATGCACACATCAACAGGGCTGTATAAAATTATATGGATACGTTTTTCTTTCCCAGATTAGGCCTATTGAAGGTGCACACAGTAATTTTTGTTTATATCACACTGACCAATATGGAATGCGTCTTGGACAGGGGTGTCAAACTCAGTTCCTGGAGGGCCGCAGCCCTGCGGAGTTTAGTTCCAACCCTGCTACAACACACAAACCATGTAGTTTTCAATTGAGCCTGAAGGACTTGATTAGTTGGATCAGGTGTGTTTAATTAGGGTTAGAGCTAAACTCTGCAGGGCTGTGGCCCTCCAGGAATTGAGTTTGACACCCCTGGTCTCGGACATACTGACAACTAGCAGTGTGGAAGCAACATTGGAAACTGAAAGCATTATCGACAAATAAACCAACTTGATCTTACAAGAAAACATAACTGCTATTTCATATAAATATGTACAATGTGATTTGTATGGAGACATACAATTTGTATTTTAAAAAAAGAAGTAAGCAAGAAGCTGCAACGCTAAACTCAACCCTGTGTGAAGAGATTAATTTGTACAAATTCATTTGATCCTGAAAAATAATTTGCAAAAACATAAAATAAATTACACATTGTCATGAGATTATGTTGAAAGTAATTCATTTGTTTAAATCAGGGAATATGATCAGGGTTCTCATAACTATAGATCAATTAATGATCAATCCATGATTTCGCACTTTTGGTTATTGAAAAAAAAAACATATTCACAATAGAAATGGTTTTTCCATTACCTTTCCATGTAACAATTTTACCTACAAGGCTTTTCTGTGGAATTCTACAGTTACAGATTATGGGAGTGTCATGTATGCTTCGACATAAATTTTGTGAAATCATCTTCATGTGGTTTTCTTCAGTATATTAAGATCACTCTGAACTATACTCCACACAAAATAACTTGATTGATTGATGATTTATTCTTAAAATAAAATAATGGAAATCAAACTCAGAGTACTGCCTATAAAGTCTGTATTAATATCAATTTAAATGTATTCATTTGACTTACAGTAGAAAATACACCTTGCACACACACACACACACATGATTTAAACAGTCCTGACTACTGTCTTCGGTTTATCACACTGCTACTCTGTGCAAGATACTGTAAATAGATGTGTTTGGCACTCACTCTGAGCGTCCATGTCATGACAGAGTGTGTGCATGTGCACAGGGCTCGCAAAATTTCTAAATCCCTGGTAGCCCTTCGGGCAGGCATTCTTCAGATTTTGGTAGCCCAAAAATTAATTTAACTAGCCCAAATAAAATATATTGTATTTTTTCTTCAAATAACAAGTCAAGAGAGTAGGGGTGCAACGGATCACAAATCTCACTGTTCTCATTATATTACATTATCATATCACATTTTGAGTTGACTGTGGTCTCACAGATCGGATCATTTTTCAGATGAGCAACAAAAAAAATATGGTTCTTTATTATTTAAGTAACACTTATTATTTAAATAACAATTTACTATGATACCACAGCAAAAACTAGTAGAATATAGGGAAGTAACGATTCACTCAACTCACGATGTGATATAATTCACGATACTGATTTCATTATTCATACTGTACTGTATGATACATACGATACTGACTTGTTATTTCTCAGACCAAAAGGCTGCACATTACTTTGTGAAATTGAAAATGTCAAACAATATACTAACTTGAAATTTTAAAACAAATCCCAAATCAAATAAATAAATAATACAAATAAAATAAATTTCTCCATGAAAGTAAACTAAGTAAATACACTTTGCCTGTGCATTTTAATCACGATCCATACAAAGATGCTGCATACATGTTATTTAGATTGTACAATTTTGAGGATGATTGGAAAGGATAAGTTTGGAAACGTCTGCCTCCAAGAGTGGAGAGAAGGAGGAGAGAGAGTGTATTTGTAGTTATGATGTGTTTATCAGTTTGTGGTGTGGAGAATTGGCCACTGATGGTTGTTGTTTTATTTATGAAGAATATTGCAAAGTCACCAGCTGAAAGAGTTGATGAAGGAGAAGGTGGAGTAGGACAGAGAAGACAAGAGAAGAGAAGGTTTTAAAAAGTGTGCGAGAGTCAGAACAATTGTTATTTTTGTTGTGGTAGCATGTCGTTTTCGCAGTAGAGACATTTGCAGAGAAGCAAGAGAGGAGTGATTGATACAAACTATAAGGTCAGTAGAGTTTCTTGATTTGCTCCACTTCCTCTCTGCCGCCCTGAGCCTAGATCGATCTCACAAATCTCACGGTTTGGTACATTATCACATTATCATATCACATTTTGAGTCACAGATCAGATCATTTTTCAGATGAGCAAAAAAATATGGTTCTTTAGTAACACTTTAACAGAATACTTCTTTGATACCACAGCAAAAACTAGTAGCAT
>NW_015505912.1:401475-467728 GCF_001515645.1 Sinocyclocheilus grahami | reverse complement strand
ATTGAAAATGTCAAACAATATACTAACTTGAAATTTTAAAACAAATCCCAAATCAAATAAATAAATAATACAAATAAAATAAATTTCTCCATGAAAGTAAACTAAGTAAATACACTTTGCCTGTGCATTTTAATCACGATCCAAACAAAGATGCTGCATACATGTTATTTAGATTGTACAATTTTGAAATTTGAAACAAAAACTTTAGCTTTGTGATGCTACATAAAAAATCTGAACGAAACAAAAACAGCAGACGGGCTGAATGAGACGCAAATGTCACTGTGACAGCAGGTGGCGCTTAAACAGGAGGTATTTATAGGCTACTGCCCCTTTAAGACCGAATGCATGGATCCAACATAATGATGCACTTGCGATTTCTTTCTCCACTGTTTAATTTAAGACATGAAAATGCTTGCCGAGATAGTTATTTTGAGATAATTTTGCGTGTATGTGTCCGTTCAAGTGAAAGAGGAATCAATTCTGTGTTCGTGCTCTGCCTGAAACGTATGGCGTTCCGACAGGATCTTTAATATGACGATGTAACATGCACTCGTCTCAATGAACTGCATCTGTCAAACGTGACGTCTGCGTCTGCCACATTACAGTTCGTCTGCCTGAACATGACGTCTGCGTCTGCTGCAAGTGTTTCCAGCACTTTCACTTATTCATGCTTTATTATTCCTATTCATTCTCTATTATTGTTTTCACTTATCCTCAATTATGTTTAATTAGCTATTAAGTGCTTTTTACCTTTCTTATGTAGCCTATAGCTTTTTTCCAAATGGTAGGCCTAAATACTAATTTATATATGCCATTGTACAAAACGACATCAATTAAAAATACATTCAAATAATAAATATTTTGAGATAGAGTGGCAAAGAGTTTCACTTTCTATTTAGTTTTTTAATGTACTTTCCTTTTTTTTTACCATTTGCATGTATGAATGTGATATTTACCCAAAAATAAAACAAAGTTGACAACATCCAAAAAAAAAGAGAATTTAAATCACACTTAAAAAAGAATATATCTTGCAAAACAAATGGAGGAATTGTTTCCATTTTTACTGACAACCAACAATGAATATCAAACCAGAATTTAGAAGTAACCTCTCAGTAAAAGAATAGGTGATCAAATGTTTCAGGAAAAGAATAACAAGAACCACATGGGTTCACTTAAAAATTAAATCTTTTCTGTATAAAATCACTATGCCGTCTGCATCTGTCAAACGTGACGTCTGCGTCTGCCACATTACAGTTCGTCTGCCTGAACATGACGTCTGCGTCTGCTGCAAGTGTTTCCAGCACTTTGTGATTGGTATGCTTTATTATTCCTATTCATTCTCTATTATTGTTTTCACTTATCCTCAATTATGTTTAATTAGCTATTAAGTGCTTTTTACCTTTCTTATGTAGCCTATAGCTTTTTTCCAAATGGTAGGCCTAAATACTAATTTATATATGCCATTGTACAAAACGACATCAATTAAAAATACATTCAAATAATAAATATTTTGAGATAGAGTGGCAAAGAGTTTCACTTTCTATTTAGTAGAATTTAAATCACACTTAAAAAAGAATATATCTTGCAAAACAAATGGAGGAATTGTTTCCATTTTTACTGACAACCAACAATGAATATCAAACCAGAATTTAGAAGTAACCTCTCAGTAAAAGAATAGGTGATCAAATGTTTCAGGAAAAGAATAACAAGAACCACATGGGTTCACTTAAAAATTAAATCTTTTCTGTATAAAATCACTAACAGGGTAAATCCTAAACATAATTCTGTAATGTGTCACCTTGACCTTTGGAGCAACTGTAAGATAAAAGGTAAAAGCTTTATCTATTACTGAGGGTTCAACATCTCTCAGAAAATAGCACTGATAATCTCCTGTGATAACAGCTACGTTTAAATTCTTTATAAATAAGTTTGTTAATACACACTTATTATTGAAGAGATCTAAGCCTATATTAGCCTACATATTTTTAAAGAAGGAAGAGAACAGGCCTAGATAACGGGTCAGAAAAACTGCAGTACTTTACAAAAGGTAATGGTAAACATTTTTCAGTGTTCAAATTGAGGGGAGGCTGGAGGAGACCCAGACCTCCCATAAGCATTAAGGGACCTCTGTTTTTTTTTTTTTAAATGCATTTAGAATGCTCCCAAAATTCAAAATGTGTGGACAGAAAATGTAGGCCTATATACTTATTTCATAATATCACACAAAGAGTGCCATTTTTTTGTGCAAAAACCACAAATGTGATATTGATTTTATACAACAGTTAAATAAACAAGAAGTTAATATTAACAGACTTACGTTTTAGACACCATATTGCCTATTTTTGCTCTATTTCGCCAATAAAAAATAGCTAATTCCAAACAGAGCCACAGCGCTGTTTTGCATCTCTGAACAACATGACAAGTTTCAATCCAGTTTTTGTGCTGTTTTGTTATCGATAAAGAGAATATGCGTAAAAAAAACTTTGAAAAAATTGCTGTCTACAGCCTGTTTCCATCCAACTGGCCTTTTACCGATAAAATGCTGTGCGTGATGACGTCATCCCTAAAAAAAATGAATTGTTGCAAAAGTTTTGGTGTATAGCAAAGAAAACATTGCCCTTGAGCCGTTTCCATACATAATTTCACCTATTACGTAAGTTATACAGGCTAGTAGCCTGTTCTTCAACCATTTGAAACAAAACTTTTTTATATATCCTATTATTAAATTGTATAGGCCTGCATAAAATTGTTTTTAAAAAGTGTCAGGAGTTGTTATTGTTGTTTTTTTTGTACTTTGTTATAGACTATTTAGAAACTTGATCATCAAGCATTATTCATAAATATGTGCAGTTGTATTAGCCTATCATTATTTTTCTGATTAACTTTTAGAGGAAATGTTCATTTCGTTTATTTTATTCTCCTAACCAACAACCGACAGTCGTTAAGCCATTATTAACCGCCAACATTATGTTAAATTACAATTAAATGAAATTTGATTTGATATGTGGCTGTGACCCAATAAAAATACCTAAATTTGTTTTCCTGGGATTAATTTTACACACGCAAAAAGCAGCATAAACAACAGAACGTGAGGATTCATATGGTCATGTCACGCACCTATAGCGCTTCTGCGAATGCAGAAAAACATAATAAAACTATAGGCTATATAAAATAAATAAATAGGCATATATGCGAAATATATTTTTCTAAATAATAAATTAACAAAATTTCTCATTTTTGTGATGCGCTCGAGAAAGCGGCATCCTGTTTTTTTCCTTTATTTTACAAAAGCACAATGTTTTGTTTTTATTGTGAATGTACACAAAGGAATGTTTAGAATAGTTTTGAATAATGTCTTACTCTCATATGAGCACAAATGAAGGAGTAGTCACACCGTGTCTACACCGGACGCGACAGTTGCCGCACCACTCTCGCGTCCGGTGTAGACAGTGTAAGTTGTTTCCACTTTTTAAAGGAAAAAAAAAACTAAAACAAGTGATCATGCTGGCGCCTCACTCGTACAGTTAAGCATTACTAACTGGACAATTGCAGCCTGTTCATTGTCATAATAAAATACAGTGAGCCAAACATTGAAAACCATGCTATTTTAGTTCCCCTCAAATACTTTAAATTTAACGGTAGAACAGAACTCAGAACAAAACAAGAATAAAAATATATAAGAAGCTACTATACAAGCCAAAACTAATTAATTAAAAATGTTGTACTTCGTGTTCCAATATCCACGTAAAACAAAATGTGCTTGGCATAGTAATATCACGTGAGTATGGTGGTCACGCTGAACGGCACGGACTACATGGCTGTTTAAACTGAGCAGTGCAGTGTCAAAAATAATGTAAACATAGGCTATAAGGAACCTCAAATTAAGATAAGTATGTTTGAGAGGTAACTTGTCTTTTTCCTACCAAATATAAAATAATTTTAGATGCAATTTAATAATATGAATATGATTTAATGCACTTTTGAACTACAGGGAAAGGGTGTTTTAACATGTGCAACACCATGAACACGGACACTGCCTATAGGCTAATTCTGCCATGTGACACCACATTTATTTGCGTTAAAGCCCCTTTTCTCGACAAAAAGTGTTTCCAAACTATTTTTTGCAACATTTGAAGTATCGATATAGAATTTATGCGCTAAAGTTAAACTGAAAAAGATAATGTCAACACATGATAAATTTTATCGATAAATGGCATTTCCATTAGCTATATTGGTAAAAATTTTGAAGATCTAAATATTTTTTTGCAAAAAATCCTTGGATGGAAACCTGGCTATTGTTTCGTTCCTGAATTAATCAACCTTTTAAATGAGCAATGACTCACTTAATAGTGACTTGCTGCCACCTACTGGCGGTTTTAATTTAAAATTTAAGAACCTTTTCATTTAAAAAAAATAATAATTTCAAATATCAGTAGGCTCTATTCAACGTTTTAGGATTAAAATATCAAAACATTATTTCTGCATTTGTAACTGCAGGTTAAAGCATTCATGTCCTGCATTAAACAGTGTGTAAATGCATCTAAATGCCTCTTCAGATGCAGCTTCTGTGTTTCCTCTGCACTGCAAAGATGAATATTGTTTATAATGATTTTATTGGTTTGGTAACAGCCCCAAATGTCTTATTATTCTAATTCACTTTATTGATTAAATATAAGAATTTGACTCAAAAGATAATGCACACTTCTAGAAAAAGGTAAAAATGCCCATAAAGGGTAAAAATAACTTTTGTTGGAAAAGATAAATTTCTATCACTGTTGTGAACTGACCACGCAGAATATGAAGAGGAGTCAGCTGTCCACGGCAGTCCTGCAGCGCAACACACTCAGAAAAATATAGTCTGATTATCGTTATGGCTAAAATTCCAGAAAATATTGAGATATAATTTTTGTCTATATCGCACACAAATCTTTATCGCTATATAACATATATTTAATTCCTCTTTGGTACACATAATTCACTGATCATCGTAAAATAAGCTTAAAATAAGCTTATCTTAAAAATAGGTTTTCTCAACGATAACGAGGAAATGACAAAATAGGTGAATCATATTTATATAAGGTTTTATTTTATTTATTTATTTTATTTTTTGAAGGGGGCGGGGTCTGGTTAATATTGTGAAATATTCCTGTACTAACAGAAGTGACATATGTATGCATTATGATGGGACTGAATAATAAGTCACTGTTTTCTCCAGTTCACACTTCCTTTCAAAGTTCCGTTGCTCCTCTTTCATCATCCTAACATTCCCTCGTCTCTGTGCTTGAGTGTTTGAGGGGCGGCTGGTTGTCTTGAATAGAAAACAACTCTATTAGTCCATGTCCATGTGGCCCCTTTCTCTTTCACTCTCATTGTACTTCTGTTTCTCCATAATAATTTTTATTCCAACTCAAACCTGATTCAGACTGGCTGAAGTGCAGTTGTTTTACACCACAATGTATCGCCAATGGCATCCAAACCAACAGGTTTACACACACACTCGCTGTGAGTACTTCTGGCTTTTGCTTGATAGTTTTAAGCAGTTGTCTAAATCAATATAATACCCAGGCCAATTAACTGGCTGATATTTGGTTATTTTATTGGTGATGCTTGTCTGATAAACAGTAGCAGTAGTCTTTATTTAACTGCATGGGGAAATTGCGTTCCTCTTCAAGGGAACTCACACTGCGTCCTCTAGTGCACATTATAGGGCCTTTCGCACCGCAGGAACCTTTTCATAGTACCAGAACTAATTGTGGAACTACCCACTTTTTGGCGTTTTCGCACCGCCGAAACTGGGAGCGATTTTAGTACCGGACTGCCTTTTTCTAGAACCAAATTAGCTCCTACTCCGGAGCAGGGTCTAACCGGCACAACTGGTACTAATTGTGACGTAAGTAGACATTGATTGGCCAAATGCGTATAAAAACCCCCCCCCCCGCCATGATTTAAAACGCTGTGTAAAGATACTGTACACATTGTGTCAAGTTATTTCACAAGTATGGAGAACAGCGATAGATGGACGGATGCTGAAGTGCAGGCACTTGTAGCAAATGTAGCACTGCCAGTTGACGTTGGAGATTCTAGTCCTCCTTTTCGTTCTTTCAATCGCTTTACGTATACGTCGACTTTCCATGTCCATTATTGTGAAACCCGCGAGACACAACAAAAACACAGCTCTGACCACAGCATCCTCCATCCTCCTGTTGTTAATGTTGTTCTTCTTTGTTTCTGTTGTTGAACGCCGCGCACAAATGACGTCACTGTCGACCGGCTTACGTCACTTCTTAGTACACACTGTCGGTGCGAATGCAACCCTTAAAGTAGTACTGGGAAATAGTTCGCGCAAAATCGTCCCAGTACTTTAGTACTGTACATTTAGTTCTGGAACTAAAGTGGTGCGAAAGGCCCTAATGGGGAATGCCATCAGCATGACTGGTGTCTGTAGCCCGTGACATCATTAGCGGCTAGGAGTGGGACAATATATCGATATGGCGATATATCGTTGTACTTCTCCATGCGATATGAGAATCGATATCTGGCGCCAAATATCTATATCTTACTACAAAACAATACTACAATTTACTACAATATATTACTACAATAAGGCGAAATTTCCCTGCTCCCAGCATGATTGATGCATGATGTGTGGATAGAGTGTGTTCGACTCATAAGGAAGCGGGATGTGCTCATCGTATGCATTCACAGGACTACTGAGAGGAAAGGTAAGAAGCCTGGTTTTTCTTTGCTTCACCTTTTGTATTTTTTGATTGTAGACAGCATTTGCATGAGCGTGTTCACCTCTCATGTGAGTTGAACGTACACGTTACATTCAAAGGGCATTAAAATGCGCGAGACGTGAATTTATATTTATTTACAAAGGTATATTATGTCACACTTCACACTTCTCTAGTAAGTTTCGTCTGTGTGTGAAGACAGTAGCGCAAATCTGTGAATGAATGTTCCGAAGTGAAATAAACTTCAACGGAATAAAGTTGAATGGAATTGAATTGAATTAAAGTTGAATAAACTTCAACTTTACTGTTCAGTGCACTGATGTCAGACTCATTTTGGATAATAAAGTTTATTGTTAAATTGTTAAATGCCCTGCCTCCATCATTACATATCTTTGTCATGTCATTATAAGTGTTTGATCACCACATTTGAGTGATCATTGCAAAAAATGTGTTTATGTATATATATATTCTGTTTATGTATATACTGTATTCTATATATAGTACCAGTCAAATGTTTGGACACACGAATGGGAAAGTGTCCAAACTTTTGACTGGTACTCTACTATAATATACACAAAGAATATCGGCCAATATATTGATATCTGCCATTTTTTACTCCCTAATATTGGTATTAGTAATTGGTATTAACCTAATATTGAGTGATTGATTGAAATATTTGTCCTCTGGTTCTCCGAAACGGATGTAAGGATCACCGTCACTGCACGTGAAAAATTATTTCCCTACTGGGAAATCGGAAAACTCTAATAATACAAATCGAACACATCTTCTTTTTAACGCGAGTGTCCATTCCAACTTAAAATCGATTAGCAATGGATTATAAATATACTTAATTATGATGAAAATACCAAAGATAGCTTGAATAACACAGATAAACTATACATTGTCGAGAGGGTTCCTCGAGCTGAAGGGATCCCCTGAATTTGATGCGGATTCGCCGCGCCGTTACGGAGATATGGCCGTTCAAAGTTTCAATGGTTTTCCATAGACTTAAGCTTTGAAGCGTTTCATCCAGGTCACCAGTATCAAACAATGGAGCGCGCTCTGCTGGACAAACTAAGTAATTACACAATTTCAAGCATTTTATCTGCGTTATATGTTCTGTAAAAAAAAATTCATATCGGCGGCATATTCGCCAATACCGATATATCGGCAACAGGCTCATATCGGCCGATAATATCGGCAAAACTATATATCGGTCTGGCTCTATTAACAATAATAATATAAAAAAATATATTTTTTTAAATGTATTGTCCTGCAACATGGTTATAAAACTAACCTCCAAAATACAGAAACTATTAACAAAAGGCATTTGAGACTTGGCTTGGACAAAAGCCTGTCCCTGTCAATCATCTATTGCATTACCATAAAGGTTTTAGTCTACCGAACAGGTGTTGCATTAAACAAAAAACCTGTCTGTTCATGGAAATTTCAAGAAGATACATATATTACATACACACACATACAAATCTGCACTGAACTTTTCAGCATGACTGATATTAACAAACTGCGATACACATCATGTGGCGTATGTGCAGTTAATTACAGGTACTTAGGGATGTAAGGTGTTTGTAGTACAAAACTTTTTCAAAACTTTTTTTATACTTCTGTTGTGCTTTAAAACATGCAATAACACACTGACATAATAAGCAATGTATGTAGGGCCCTATGATTTCTGCGATGCAGAAAACGTGGACAAAATACACTTAATAAAATTGCAATATGGACTAGTATTCTTGTTCTGTGTGTCCACTGTGAATGAGTGGTGCAGTTTCATCTACTATTCAAGCATGCGTGATGCTCGTGGTGTTTTCAGTCTTTACCATCTCACTATATAAAAACATGAAAATATGAACTTCTCCACAACTGCTCTGAGAGTCAATTAACAAATATTTCAAGATTTTCATTTGATAAAAACTATTGTCAGATACTTAAACTCTTCACTACAACTACAGCTGATAATAAATTTGTACTAAATCATAAATCCAGACAAATTAAAAGACAACAGAATTTCTGAAAAATAAAACATTTTATAAGACCCTATTATTGTAAAAAATTATTAAATTATTAAAGTAGTTTTATAGCTTTATTAATTCAATTAAAATTATGTTTAATTATTAAAATGAAATTAAACTATTAAATCAGAATCCACTTTTTTTTTAAATGGTAAACAGAATTTTGTAAACATAAACCAGAATTTGGGAAAAAACTAAATGGATTTCATAGAGCCCTAGAAATGTTCTTTTTTAAAAAAACATGTAATAAATTGTTGTTAAATTGTATAAGTTTCATTATTTCAATTAATTAGACATGCTTTTGATTACTAAAATTTAATTTAAGCATTAAAACAGAATTCAGAGAAATGAAAACAGAAAAAACTAAATATATGAGAAAAATAATATGTTAATAACTGTAAAATTACAATTCTAATATTTATGGCTGATTTCAATTATTTTCAAACGGTAAACCATCAAGCTTTTATTTTGGTGGAAACACTGTAGGGGCCCCTCTTTTGTTGACTTCAGTAAGTGTTCCTGTTTGGGAAGATGGTTAGCACATATTGCATTCCCAAATGGACGTTATAAGCGACCCAAACTAAGAGCAGATTCAGATGAATTCATGTGGAGCAAAAAATTAAAGATTTTGGGGAAAAATAAAACACAATATTGGAAAAAATAAAAAGGATTTCTAAGAGCCTTATGTATGTAGTTGCAAAACAAGAGACCATCGCCTACACACTAGTGTAGACACATTCCTTGTGTCACTGGAAACTTGTTGTGTCACAAGGCATAAGGGCTGCTCTCGGTCTCTAGGACAACAGCACAGGAGAGACAGATTGAATATAAATCAGTGCTCTTTACCTGTGCAGTGAGCAAATTCACCACACCTACTTTTGGTGTGCAGCCAGACAGGAAGTAGAGTGTACTTTCAATAGGTTTTCAGCTGCCAACTTCTGTTAACCACTGCTGCCATATATTGTATTCGAATATTTGGGCTCATAACAAAACGAATATTCGAATATTAGTTTATTTAAATGGCGTTTAACGAGAAAGACGTGAAATCTGTCACCATTTTTGAACAAGCTTATGATTAGGCATCATACACAACAATGTTCTACAACAACGTTACATTATATCTCAAGGTTTTCATTTAGTTGAAAATGTGTGTAAACAATATGCAATATGGGATTTTTAATGGCCGATGCCGATATTGAGAAATCAATCTGGCTGATTGGCCGATATTAGGCCGATATAATACATGCAATTACAGCAAATGAGAGACATGCAGAAAATTGGTGAAACTAAATGAACATTTATTATGCATAAATATTTATTAAAACCTAAATTAAAAAAATTAAACAACTGAGGTAACAATTAGTGCAGCCTTTCCTTTTCTTTTGCTGAAACATCTACCAAAAAAATATTTATAAAACCTAAACAATTCAAATGTAAACAACAGAGGTAACACTTAAATGAACAAGGTTTAGCGCAGCCTTTCTAACATTAATAATTAATGAACAAATTCATATTCATAAATTAATGTCAGAAATAGTATGTGCAATTCCATGTATTTTATGTACAATTCATATATAGTTTACCGAACAACAGTTAGTTTTAATTATAGTATGGGATAGTTGGTTAATAATAAAGATGTAGGCTATGCCTCTGATCCGTTTCGTTTTGCTTGTCTGTTTCATTGTAAAAATAATACAAGCCTGAAGCAGTATGATTACATGCTTGGTTATCAGCATATAGCAGCATTAAATAAGACCGGAACATACGAAAAGGTATACTACACGCGATATTACGCCAATCATGGGCAATCAAATACAGCATATATTCCTGAATGAACATATAAAGGAATTCATACGTATTATTATTACTTAACATAGAGTTTGTGTTTTTTTTTAGCTATAATCCTGCTATAATGATTGTATCTCCAGATTTGGAATGTCAGACACAAATCAAATGAACTAATTATAGGACACTTTAACAGCCTGTATTCACCGTTCACTTTCATTGTATTAAAAAGAGCAGTGTGAACATTCTGCTAAACATCTGTCTGCTCTACTGAAGACAAAATGTCAAATGGGTTCAGAGTAAATTATTTTCTGGATGAATTAACCCTTTAATATGCTTCTCAAAAATGTTACTGTAACAACATAATGACTTAAGGTGATAATACACGGGGCAACTTTTTGAGCAATGTTGCTGGGCAATGTTGCTGTCAACGGGCAACTAGGTGAGACATAGGGCCCATGACCGATCTAAAGTATCCAGATAGAATTTTGTTGCCCATTCTCAATAGGAAAGTGCCCAAGCAACATCGCTCGGCATCACTGCCCAGCAACACTGCTCAAAAACTTGCCCCGTGTATCATCATCACCTTTAAAGTGGGAGCAACATAGAACCTGAGACAAAAGTTTCTGCATGAAAAACACTTTTCTGTAAGTTTATGGACATCTCTATTCTCACAGAATTAAAATGATTATTAAAACTAGAGGCAAAGTGTTGCCTCTTTAAAAATCACAAGACAAACTACTGAAGAAAATTAATAACATACAAACATTTTCCATCTTTGCCTAGTCAGTGAACCACCACATGCTGGCTACAGTGATTCTCAAGCTTTTTGACTCCAAGGCCCATTGTTCACATTAATATATGAAGGCCCCATGACTTTTCTTTTACTCACAATTTCTACCTGACAAAATATTTTGGAGCTTGGCATAACTAGAAAAATGGATAACCAAAAAAATGGCCATGGAGTTATGCTATTTCATTCATTTACATGACTTTTCCCGGAATAGAAATCACACTTTTTAAATGAGGCTTCCTCATATATTCTAGTTTTCTCAGAACATGTGCAAGCTGATTTTTTTAAAGAAAAAATAGGCCTACTTATTGAGGGAGTAAATTAAAATAAGAAATATCTTGATTTATGGTTGTTTTATCTTATTTTAATTCTTCTGTTGTCTTATTTTAAATAATTTCAAGTCATCTTAAGGCCCCCTTGAAAGTTTGCTGAGGCCCCCTATAGTGGGGCCCGGCCCCTTGGTTGAGAACCACTGGGCTATACTCTAAGAGCCAATAGTCTTAAAGTTATTGCAACCCTTAACAAAACTCAACAGGAACGTTCGACATTGCACACTTGTGTTTCATCAAAACATAGGCAATTTCCTCCTAGTTCTGATGAGTTACAAATCTGAATGTTAAGGTCTGTTTACACCAAGAATGTTATACTGATATCATTATAGTTGTGGTGTGGACATCTCTATTCTCATAGAATTAAAATGATTATTAAAACTAGTTATTATTTGTATCATTATAATTTTGGTTTGGGCGTCTCTATTCTCAAAGTATTAGATTGATTATTAAAACTTTATGGTTATAGTTATTGTCCTTGGTGTGAATGGGCCTCTACTCTGATTTTAAATGTCCATACAGCATGTGAGACTGAAGACCAGCAATCGTGTGGTGACACTTTCAGCTAACGGCATTGCTAAAAGCCACCATTACCGGCTCTGAAACACTCACAATGAAAAATGTAAAGCATATCTAAGACAGCTTTGCACACCCGCACCAACTGATAACAAGGATAAGCCCACCGAGCACAGCAATGAAGTGACGGTTAGTTTACTAACTGGACGCACAACATGTTTATGTCGTATGCATATGCAGAATCAGATGGCAAAACTTTGACAGGGATTGATCTTGCTTAGTTTTGAGAATGGGAGATGCAGTCACATTAATGGTCCATGCCAACAACGTCCCATGCAAATGTCCCAATTGCATTGTTTATGGATTCTGCTTGTCAACAAGACCGAACGCTTCTCCAGGCTGTTGACAATCTGAGCGCTTTAAGAATGCCTAAGACAACAGACCGTTTGCTGAAAATATTTACGGAACATGAAAACACCAAACACTCATGCAGACACACATTTGTTTTGTTCCCGTGTGTAATCAGAAGCTGACACAGTCACGCAGAACTTTAAAACAAACGACCTTTGGAATAACTCATTCAGGGAGCAGGAAGGACGGAGTGTATGATTCTCTAAGAACATGAATTCTTCCTCCAACTAAGTGCACGTATTGTACAGACAGAAGAATGAAAAAGAAAATTCACAGTTTAAACCTGAACCATAAAACAAACAATAGATTACGACATAGTGATATTTTTGTGTTGCAGTGTATATCTTAGTCTTATTTAGGTACATTAATACAGGCTTAAATGGTAAAATTGTTTACTCCACTAAAATAACTTACGAAATGCGTGTACATTTCAAGACAGCGACGCGGCAAAACTAATCGCTCCAAGCCTTTGGCTCGAACAGCCGCGTACAAACGCAGTGGGCCCCGTGCGCCGGTCGCCTCGCGACTTTAGCAGTGTAGCAGTTTCTCCAAAAGAATGTGTCCCTCCTCTGTTTGCTCGTGTTAAACACTTTATCTGCTCCGTAACTTTACATTAACGTAGTATGTAATAGCATAAAATGGGAATTTTGGGATAGTTTGGGAATGTGTGGAGATGACCCACCTTCTCTCCCTGAAGCGGCTGTAATACCCAACAGCAGCAGCAGGACCCAGACGAGCCCAAAACTTCTGTCTGCCTCCATCGATTAGTCCTCCATTAGTTAATAGTCCTCCAGCTCATACCCGGACCCCGTACACGTTACACAGATCCCCCTCGTGTAGTTTCGTTGCGTTAAATATACCCTTTTCTCGTGTCTTTGCTATTTCCCGAATACCAACAACTTCCTGACAGGAGCGAGTGCGCCTGACTCTCCAGTCAGAGTGTGTGTGCGCGCGCTCCGGCGGAGGAGTGGCGGTACAGATTGACTCCAGTAATACAGTAATACAGCAACACAGTAATACAGTAATACAGTAATACAGCAACACAGTAATACAGTAATACAGCAACACAGTAATACAGTAATACAGTAATACAGTAATACAGCAACACAGTAATAGAGTAATACAGTAATAAGGCAACACATTAACTCTGTAATACAGCACAGTAATACAGTAATACAGTAATACAGCAACACAGTAATACAGTAATACAGTAATACAGCAACACAGTAATACAGTAATACAGTAATACAGTAATACAGCAACACAGTAATACAGTAATACAGCAACACAGTAATACAGTAATACAGTAATACAGCAACACAGTAATACAGTAATACAGCAACATTCACGCAGGCCAGTTATGGAGTCGGGAGCAGTTTTAACAAGACCAAGGCTAGTCTTTGACTTCAGTGAATATTTCTCCTATTTATATTCAAATATATCGTCTTGAAAACCAAAAAAAGCTACTGAACATTTCCAACGTAGTGCCCAGGAAATCAAGATCTCACTGAATACCCACGCAAGACGTATGGAAACCCGTTTCCGCCACTGAAGAAAAAATAAAAGAGGTAATTGCGACTTTTTATCTCACAATTCTGACTTTTTTTTTCTCCGAATTGAGAGAAAAGTTGCTAGTAATAACTGGAATAATTTTATTTCATATAGAAAACAACACGTCTTTATGGAAGCCCGTTTCCGCCACTGAATAAAAAAAAATTGCGACTTTTTATCTCACAATTCTGACTTTTTTTTTCTCCGAATTGAGAGAAAAGTTGCTAGTAATAACTGGAATAATTTTATTTCATATAGAAAACAACACGTCTTTATGGAAGCCCGTTTCCGCCACTGAATAAAAAAAAATTGCGACTTTTTATCTCACAATTCTGACTTTTTTTCACAGAATTGCCAGTTTATATCTCTCAATTATGACTTTATATCATGCAATTGCGAGAAAAAAAGTCAGAATTGCGAGTTTATATCACGCAATTCGGACTTTTTAACTTGCAATAGCGAGTTTATATCTCACAATTCTGTGAAGAAAGTTAGAATTGTGACATAAAAAGTCGCAATTACCTTTTTATTTTTTTTTATTTATTCAGTGGCGGAAACGGGCTTCCATAAAGACGTGTTGTTTTCTATATGAAATAAAATTATTCCAGTTATTACTAGCAACTTTTCTCTCAATTGCGAGTTATAAAGTCATAATTGAGAGATATAAACGGGCAATTCTGAGAAATAAAGTCAGAAATGCGAGTTTTTATCTCGCAATTCTGACTTTATAGCTCGCAATAGCGAGTTTATATCTCACAATTCTGTGAAAAAAGTCAGAATTGTGAGATGAAAAGCCGCAATTACCTTTTTATTCAGTGGTGGAAACGGGCTTCCATAAAGACATGTTGTTTTCTATATGAAATAAAATTATTCCAGTAATTACTAGCAACTTTTCCCTGTACATATAACTACATTTTATTGGCCACTGTCATTCAGATATCATAAAGTATTTGCTTCAGAATAGTACACAGCAGTTCTATTAGTAAGAATTTTCACTGAACTTGGATGGTAATTATAAAAGATTAGGAAAAAGATATTTTGCAATTGTTAGTAAGAATGAACATTTTTGAGTTTTAGTAATTAGTAGGCCTAAAGAATGAGCATATCTAATAAATATTAACTGTATTGGGAACTTTTAACAATTGAATAGCTACATGATATCTGAACCACCGTATAATATTTAGTGAATAAGGATAACTTTGTAACCATGTTTTCAGTGAAGATAAATTCTAGGAATTACTGGAATATCTACTAGTTAAAAAATAAGTATTCATAACTCTGAAATGGTTATTCTTAAGTCTTTAAGAATAAATAATCAATATATCATTGAAAGATGTAACTGTTTAGTAGTTCACCCCAAAAATTATAATTTGCTGAAAATGTACTCATCCTCAGGCCATACAAGATATAGATGAGTTGTTCCATTATCGGAACAGATTTGGAGAAGTTTAGCATTACATCAATTACATGCTCACCAATAAGAGTCAGAACATCTGAGAAAAAAAAAACATCAAAAATAATCCACAAGTAATTCTCATAACAGAAGCAACAGTTTGAAGTTGCGAATTTTAATTAAATTAGATTATTGAACAATAAGAGATGAATTGTGTGTGGGCGAGGGTAAGGTTATGGGTAACCTTTTTTGGGGGGGGGGGGGTTTTAACAGTTGATTGTTGTATGTTTGATCTGCTCTCTTGATTGATTGCCTAAGACAAATTTCTCCTGAGGGAGATAATAAAATGGAATACTAATACTAATTAATTCTGAATTACAGATTTTTTGCTTCACGATAACCCACACGACTCCAGTCCATCAGTTTTGTGTTTTTTTATCAGCTGTTTGGACTCTCATTCTGATGGCACCCATTCACTGCAGATGATCCATTGATGAGCAAGTGATGTAATGTAAAATAATGTTACATTTCTCCAGATCTTTTCCAACGAAGAAACAAATTCATCTACAACTAGGATGGCCTGTGGGTGAGTAAATTATCCACAAATTAAAATTTTGGGGTCAACTATAAATGGAGGAAAAGGTATTTATGCACGTATGTACGCATGTATATGTTTACCAAATTTCTATTTGGGGAGATTTTACGCTAAGGGCTTGCGGCAACCACATGTGACGACCCCGGGCTGGACTCCGCTTCATCCACGGTGAAAGCTGATCCGGCGATCCACCGCGCGAAGTTGATGTATTTCCTCAGCGACCAGCACAGATCAGCTCTAGGCATGACGAAGCGGATATCGTCCTCTTTTGGAAGATCAAACAAAGTAGTTTCGCTTTCACAACGAAACACACAGCGCCTTCACGACATGCAACAATACTACAGCGAGAATAAAAGTTACGCCTTCTTTCTTTGCGTGAACATTTGGGTGGTGTTATGCAAATCTTCCCACATCGTGACTTAGACATGTGGGGGCGTGTTAGAACGAGCCATTTTAGGTAGGCGTGGTTGACTCTTAACTTTTATAAAGAATATCTCTTTGGATTTGAGACTTTAGTCTTTGCAACTTTACAGATCTTCTTTATGCACCAAGAGCTTGTAACACTCCAAAGAGAAAGGAAAAATTTAAAATCGCATCATATAACCCCTTTAAAGTCGGCATAACATGAAAATTCATCTTATCTATTTTCTAAATGCATGTTATAGATCTTATTGTGAAAATTAATCCATGCATACATTTCACTTTTCAAAAAATGGACTTTGTAATGTTTAATCAAAATGAATCTTTCGGTGAAAATGACTTTTCTCTGGTGACATATACAGGACTTCACCAATCATATACAGTAGTATAATTAAACCCCAAGCTCTTCTGCCCCCAGTGTTGAGGCCAATGCCCACAACTCAAAATCCAATCAATAACCAATGGACAGAACCAAGTCTTGCCTTATATTTTTTGGTTTTTCAAAAATCCACTAAACTTGGATGTACGCCACAATACAGAAGAAAAGATCTGTCGCTACTTCCAATTGATCACGATTTTAAATAAACAAGCTTAAAAAGTTGTAGTTAGTGGTTAAACTCCCCCATAGATGTAAAAATACTGTAGCATTGACTTTCTGCTCATTAAGACTCTCAAAAAACAGAGTCAATGATCAGTGGCCCCCGCCATCACTGTTCTGGATACCCTTGTAGTCCCCTCCCCCTCTATACCGCTTTTAGCCTTTCTAAATGGCTATATTTACCCTCCAGACTGATCATGCTTGAGCTCTTGTTCTGGCACACACACATAAAGTGCACAAGTGACGATATAGGAACAAAGACAAGTCAGGCAATCAAATGTGGTTTTGGCTCCAGTCACAATAACTCTAGAATCTGTAAAAGTATGAATTCACTTTAAAATGATACAAGAAATAGTCTGGCACAAGTGAGTAAGAGTTTGTGGATGTCAATGATGGGAGATTTGTGGATACTCACACATGGACGAGTGCTGCCTTGTATGAACAATAAAAAGATTTTAAAAAATGTAAGGCATAGTGTGACAAGCATTCTGAAGAGAAGGAGCTTAATAACATTAAAGTGCACAAGTGACGATATAGGAACAAAGACAAGTCAGGCAATCAAATGTGGTTTTGGCTCCAGTCACAATAATGCTAGAATCTGTAAAAGTATGAATTCACTTTAAAATGATACAAGAAATAGTCTGGCACAAGTGAGTAAGAGTTTGTGGATGTCAATGATGGGAGATTTGTGGATACTCACACATGGACGAGTGCTGCGTTGTATGAACAATAAAAAGATTAAAAAAATGTAAGGCATAGTGTGACAAGCATTCTGAAGAGAAGGAGCTTAATAACATTACTAAGGATATAAGCTGTGGTAGCCGTCAGGTTGCTATAGTAATAAATGTTTGTAAATGTGATGCACTACAAGCTCGAATTGCACAGCAACAAAACACACACACACACACACACACGCACACACACACGCGCGCGCGAAGGATATAAGCTGTGGTAGCCGTCAGGTTGCTATAGTAATAAATGTGATGCACTACAAGCTCGAATTGCACAGCAACAAAACACACACATATGCACACACACACACACACACACACACACACACACACATTTCTTTATCCCTTTTCCATTACCTTCTGTGGAAAACCAATTCTATGTATATTCATTGTAAAGGCATTCTTGGTGAAAATAAAAAGAACAAATTTATATTAAAATGTGTCAAAATAAAGCACAAAAGTGATTGGATATATAAAAATGCAAGGAAATGAAAAACAAAGATAAAGCAGCAACACAGAGAAAAACCATGCTATAAAATCCCAATCAAAAGGAAAAGTAATTTCTTTGCAATCACATATCATGCAACTCTCTAACTCTTTCTGTCATAAGGATCGAGTCAGTATTTTATATTCAGGCAACAAGTAGCTCTGTGGTGCTGAAAAGAAATAGTTGACCCAAATATGACAAATCTGTCATTTACTCATGATTTTCCTTCATGGAACACAAAAGGAGATGTTTAGCAGAGTGTTCACACTGTTCTTTTCCATAAAATGGAAGCACACAGTGACCAAAAGCCTTTGTATCAACCTACAAAATGGCAATAAAGCACCATTTATCATCATACTATACATGTCATGAGACAGAGTTTCAGCAAAATATTATCGATAAATAATGACATTTTGGTCCACACAGAGACTTGAAATAATGCCTGTTCACACCAAGAAAAATAACTATAACGAGAATATAAAATAATTTCTTCATGCCTTAAATATAACTCTACCCTTGCCTTATTTAGTATATGCGAATCCAAGAATTCGCACCAGTTTGGACTACCTGTTCCACTTTCTTGGTTAACTGTAGTAGTAAATGCTACACAATGGCAAGTGGATTAATTCAGCCATATACTGTATGTCTGAATCAGAAACTGATTCCAAAGAAGAGGAGGAAGAACGAATTATACAGGGTCGTATAGAATTTAATGTATCAGAATGTATCACGCTCTACAACGTCGGACACGTAACAGTAATTGATATCATTAGCCTTTGGTTTGACAACATTACCAAACAGTTAATAATGTGTCACTAATGTTACACAAACCACGTTCCTGTTGCCATCTTAAGACAGCTATCTTCTAAAAATCTACATCCTTAGGTAGAAACGCTTTGAGAATGATATAAAAAGCCCCACCCTGAAAGTTGTTGGGATTGGTTCGTGTTAGTACCAAAAAAGCGGTTTGAAACGGCCAGTTTCCTACGATCTTTGGCACACTATGGTTTTAAGGAGAAAATGCTCAGAAATGGCGTTGACTGATGAATTTGCACATGGTTTGTCTTTAAGCATATTAAAAACACCTGATAGGCATGTAAACAACATTAAAAACTTGATTTTCATCACAGGGGGTCTTAAAACACTTGAGCTTCTGATTGTCTGTCAATGTGTTTATGAGCTAGAAAAAATTGTTCTGAAAGTGATTCCAATGATATCATTCCTCTGTGTTGTTATTGTTATAGTGATGTGGACTTTCTTGTTCTCACAGACATAGAATAAAACTTCACAGATATCGCTATAGTTATTGTTCTTGGTGTGAAAGGGCCTATATAGAGCACAGGTCATATAGACTACTCTTTTTTGATACCTTTAATGGTGCTTTTTGTCATTTTTGAAGCTTGTCTGTCCCTAGTCACCTTTTATTTTTAATTATATGAACAATCTGCTAAACTTTTCCTTATGTGTTTCACTAAAAATCATCATGAGCAAACGTTAACAATTCTCATTTGTGAGTGGACTACTCCTTTTAAATCTACAGTGATTAAAGTGAGTGATGACTACAGAAAAAAATGGGTAGTTGGATATGCACTGCTACAACAACAAAACCTCCAATCCATCACAAGTTTATGCCTGGAATTCACAGAACAGTGATCAGTGACTTCCCGCAATGTGGAAACTAATCAGCACTGCACTCTCTGCTGGTAGCTACTGCTATTGCACCATGGTGAGGTAACCGCCACATGTCTCAGAGACAGAGCACACTGCTCACTCATAACCCCTCCTGATGTTCAGCACGCTTATAGCGAATGGATGTTTAAAACTAAAGCTCAATCTACTTCTATCTCTGAAATATATTCACTTCAGGGCCATTAAATAAAGCACCATAAATATAGATAGATAGAAATGGGAGATAAGAACAACTTCTGTGAAGATATTCATCTGCAAATATGGTTATTATTCAGAGCACCTTTTTAGAAGAGTGCTTTGTTGATAAAGGCTGATTTACTTCTTAACTGAAGGCAAAGCTCAAGTGAATGCAAACATCAATCAGGTTGCAACTACAGTATAGTAGCACATCCGGACCAAACAAATAACCCTTTCTGTACAAGGCAAAAATAAAAAGTTATGGTAAAAAGAATCTGTAATCACAAAGAAAACGATAAATATTCAAAACTTCAGCTCCAGGACACGTGCCGGAAGCCACTGCGGTTGAGGCCTGGCTCAGTCCGGCTCTATATATATATAAAATATACACATAGAGAGAAACAAAATTATTATCTTATATACACACAATATGAATTAAATTGTAATATTTGAATATGACTGTTTTTACTGTATTTTTGATCAAATAAATGCAGTCTTGGTGAGCATGTGAGACTTTTCAATAACATTAAAATAATCTTAATCATTCCAGAATGTAAATATAATAAAACAAATCATTGTTTAGGATAATACAAGTTCCTGTGTACCATTTATGCCTTTTCCTTATTATTGTTATTTTATTAACCTTTTTTTTTTCTTTAAATGAAATGTCAAGTGAAGACCTGTAGACATAGTAATTACACAAAGCCGAGTGTATTAACATATAACAAAAAGCTTAAAAATGACCAAAAAACAAGCACTTTGTGAAAACAATACAAGAAAATCTATCCATGTTTACATGAGATTTTGAAATGATAAATCCTGTCAAAAATGTTACAAAGCTGACAGAACAACTGATGCAGGCATTTACATGCAAATATCTACAGTGATCAATAAATTAACTGTGCTTTGATTACAGTCAATATGAAAACGCATTCAAAACTCATTTTAATCCAGTAACGGGATATTTTTCTGAATGAAGCGGGATATTAAAAATATAGGTCATGACTTAATTTTATTCCATGGGAATTGACTGGATTGTGAAAAGTCAGACCTCAATATTTTGTATTCTGTGTAATACCAATCCCCAGTTTTTATTTGTAATAAAGTACGCTTATGAATCATTTACACAATAAGAAACCCAGAAACATTTATTAAGATAAATACAAGTATTACAAATATTAAGTAAATACAATCCATTCATAGCCTTTTCCAAAAACAACACAAAAAACATTTAGGACATTTTTACATGAACTTACCCGTTATCAGCTTATCATAGGCACTGTAGAATCATGTATGTAAACACACTGCTGTATTCACAACACTTACCTATGGTGGCATTGGCAGCCATGTTGTACCCGTAGTCAAAACTGACAAAGGTCAGATAAGACACATGAGATGTGAAGGCCAGAATGAGCAGAACTCCCACCATACTGGAAATTGCAGGCCTACGCAAGCCCAACGTCCTGAAACACAAATATCAATCCTCAAATCAACATCATAAACTAAAGCAATAAGCCCCAAGAAGCCGGGGTTTACAGTGAATTTATAACAGCTAAGGGGCGTTGTTAGAAAACCCCTAAAACCCCCTTAGCTGTTTTAAAATCACTGTAAACTACGGCTTCATGGGGATTATTGCTTTTATAAAACGGTTATTCCATATACGTAGTAAGGTTTCACAGAATAAAACAGAGCAAAAATGATATAAATAAAAACAGTATTCTTCCACCAAACAATGTAGTTCCTCAGAAACAGTTGTGGTTCCAACAAAGTGGGTGCCGAGCAACACACAGAAGTAAACAAAGGTGTATGTTTGTAGTGTAATTTACAACAGCTTCGAACGCGGCTCAACCAATCAGAATCAAGTACTATCCGTTTTATAAAAAAAGATTAGCAAGCATTGTATATTGTTAATCAGCCATTTATTTCCTGTTCACTCACCTTACACAGCACAAGTAGATAGAGTAAAGAATGACAGCTGATGCACAGAAGTAGTCCATCTTCTATAAAACAAAGACAGAAAATCTCTACCAACACTATTTTTTGCCATGCCAGGCATTACTCTTAATCCAAGAACATAAGAAAATGTTTAGAATTTGTCTCTGAATCATCTCTTGAAGGGTTACCTCTGTTAGATAGGTGTCTCTCGTGTGGAACACTGTAGACCAGAACCATGCATTCAGGGAAACCTGCAGAGAGAGAGACGTTTACAGCAAGGTCCAATTCCACTTAAAATATGTTGGTGTGGTTTTCGTAAATAATGAAATTAACTGTAAAATAAGTATCATGAATTGAATGTCTCAGTATTTGGTTTGTACACTTTTACTTTAAAGGGGTCATATGATGCGATTTCAAGTTTTCCTTTCTCTTTGGAGTGTTACAAGCTGATTGTGCATAGATAAGATCCCTGAAGTTGCAAAGACTAAAGTCTCAAAACCAAAGAGATATTCTTTATCAAAGTTAAGACTCTGCCACGCTCCCCTAAAACGGCTCGTTCTAACACGCCCCCACATATCTACCTCACTATGTGGAAATATTTGCATAATGCCGCCCAAATGTGCACGCAAAGAAAGAAGGCGTGGTTTCAGTAACCGCAGTTAGTGTTGAAGCAGCATGTCAGGGAGACGCTGTGTGTTTCAGTGCGAAAGCAAAAGCACTTTATTTGGGCTTCCGGAAGTAGATGCATTTAGGAATCTTTAAGATTACTTACAACAGAACAGCAATGCATTTTATGGACGACCGTTTCGTGAACCTAGGAGAGGAGGTCATTCTGACTTTGCTATGACAATCTGGCGCTTCTGAATCAGCTACTGTTTTGTTATTAGTTTAAGTATTTGCTATTGACTGTTCAAATGAGGAGTTTTGCACATCATGTGTGCGTGCGTGCGCGCGTGTGTGTGAGAGACAGAGAGAGAGGGAGAGAGACCAGCTTCATCATTGTGTCTGTCACGTGACTCTGTTCCCCTTTCGGGCTCTGTCTTTACATTTATTTTGAAAGATGAAGCTCGCGATTATGGTAAGGGGCGTTACATTTCCGACAAGTGCTTGCGGTGTTCGGCCAATCACAATGCACTGGGTCAGCTGGCCAATCAGAGCAGACTGCGCTTGTCGGAAGGAGGGACTTTGTAGAAAACGAAGCGTTTGAGAGAGGCGGGGCATAGAGGACCTACAATAATGAACAGTATTTGAAAAATAATGTGTTTTTTTTTTTACATTAAAGCATGTCAACATATTCTGTTACACCAAATACACAAAATAATGATCTTTAAAAAAAGCATCATATATGACCCCTTTAATGACAACAGCACTGGAGATGCCATGAACAAAACTGATGATCATGTGATCCAGCATGATTTCAGAATGTTCCAAAGAGTATGTGACCATCTAAACAACATGATCAGTGTCAATAATTTGATTGGTGACCTAGAAATAGTGAAAATTCCTAATAATCTTTACTTACTTATTGAAAATTAAAGTAATGCAATAAAATGACTGTTTAAAATTTGATTTGATTTTGATTTTTAATCATACCTAACATCAAATATGAGTTATGCCTCTCTTTTTTTTTTCATTTGACATTGCTGTTATCTTGCATTGGTATAAAGCCTCCATGAGCTTTCATGCTTGGGGTTGCCAGATGTCAAGAGTTTAAATGCCCCAGTCAGAGATTTTCTCTTAATCAATCCCAACCTGGCAACCATGCACACATGCTCCCTCTAGTCTGCACTGCAAAAAAAAGTGCTGATGACCTCAAAACACTGAAAAAATGTGGAGTTTAGCGATCTTAATGCACTATTCTGCTCATGTTAAATGTAATAAGGCCAGTTAATATTCTTTCATGAGGCCAAGCAAACCTTCTCAGTGACGAACTGTTATAAATCTAAATAGGGATCTTAACTATATTGTTTGCAATTGTGGTTGCTGAATAACTGTACTTATGCAACTTTTAAACTACATCACAAACTACAATAAATTAAACTACATTTATTGTGTTTTTTATTTTATTTTTTATTTGGAATAATTTGGAATTATTGGAATTAATATTAGCAGACAGACACTGTCTCACCAGTGAGAAGGCGGTGATGGTGTGGTACATGGGGCTTTGTCGAGGGACGGCGCTGCGGTATCTCAGCAGCATCAGCAGACATGCCAGACCGTTGAGCAGAGATGCCAGCGCAGATGCAGGCTCCTCAAAACACAGGAAACGAGCAAAAGGCCACTAGACACAGTTAGAAATAGGAAAAAAAAGATGTAGAATCAGGGTTGAAAATACATACATTTCCATAGTGATGACCATTAAGATTTGTCCCCTTTCACACTGGTTGACAATTCTGACACTAACCTTCCCGTGAAACTGTGGTACGCTGTAGCCCTCTGCCTGGTACAGACCCACGGTGGTCCACATGCACTGATACCTGCAGTCATCACGACATGTCCAGCCTAAAAGATCACAGACTTCAAATGAGCGATTGCACAGGAAAGGCTGCAGGACAAAATTAATTGACATTGATAAAGTAAATTTGGCATTTCGTAGATCTACAACACTAACCAAATCTCACACAGAATTAGAACATAATTGACTGAATTTATGCAATTCATGCTCTTATAAAATCTTTTGATCTAAAGGTTTATGCATAAATTCAAGTTGTCTACTTACTCATTTCTTTACAAATGTAATTATTTCTTGTAAGATAGGATAGTGAAGGAAAAGCAGCCAACAGCATACATCACTGAATACTCTTTAAAAAGCATCCCAGGATGCACCTTTTAAAGTTGGTTTTAGAGAATCTCCAGTGAAAATGTCTCATCTTTACCTACATGTTCAAAAAAGCTAATCAAAATTAATTTTTGTCGTAATCAACGTTTTGCCACAAATGCTGTCAATTTAGCTTAACTTATATTGAAGCTATAGGGTTGCAAAAAGGTGGAAACATTCCAGAATTTTTGGAAACTTTCCAGAATTTGTTTGAAATATTCCAGGGATTTTTGAAAAGTTTTTTAAAATTAAATTAAATTTTAACCCTATTCATTATGTGGCATCCTTCCACTAGAACAATGATTGAGACATGAGACAAAACATGAAAATACACAATATTTAGTAATAAAAATGAAATAAATACAATATTTAGTAAACTTCATCCAAAGCTAACAGTGTTCAGCTAAACGTTTCACTGCCGAAAAGTAAAATTACTTTTTACTTTACTAAGTAAAGTGTACAAATGACTATTTTATGGTTTTGCAACACAATCATTAAAACAAAGTATGTACATCTGCACATGGCCAGGCTTTAAAAGCAACCCAATTTTAAGCAATATGTATTGGGGGTCCCTGCTCTGTCTCCCTATCCAGCAAAGGGTTCTTGGTCTAAAATAGCTACATTAAATGTTATAGTCTCTGACATAAGAGAACAGTGCTATGCAACGTAAAACACCATCCGCTATTGGAGTTGTGCAGTGACTCGGTGTACAGGTGATTGGAACGGTTACAAAATCATGGGATTTACCCATCCTGGACACAGCATTTTCAGAAGGGACAGAACTATTTGATTTATAATTTGTTTGTTTGTTTTCATAGTTTTAATAGTTGTTATTCTAAACTGTCTGTAAATATTACTACTACAGAGAATGAGTAGGTGTCTCCAAATGTTGAATAGTGTTGTATAAATAATGTATGTGATACATAATGTTTCCTCTCAAGCAGGTAGCCAGTGGTGGTTGGCTGGCCCTAGCTAGTTTAACCTGTCCCTGGTGTTTAGCTGGTTGACCAGCTTTTATCAAAGTCTGAAAAGTGCCCAAAACCCCTCTAAAAACCATCCAACCAGACAAGCCAAGCCAGATAAGACCCCTTTTTGTTTGTTTTGTTTCATAACTTTTTTTCAGTTGGGCTTGGGTTTTCGATTAGTGTTGTTTTAATTATTTTACAAAAAGTACTGCTGTGGTACCATGGTACAGTGATGGAATAAAATGATATATACCCTGACATATCAAGCGACTGCTGTATTCATATAACATTGTACTCCAGCCTGCTTTGAACAAAACCATGGAATGCATTACTATGGTACATGTCCAAAAAGTTGCGGCAATACCAAGATATTGATAGAAGTTAAAGAATAAGAACTTTAAGACCACTGTCCTGCTAAGAAGAAACAATACTGTTATAATGGCAATTGATATAGGCCCATGACATCATTTATTTTCTTTACTTTTTTTAAATTTTAGAACGTGTGCCAATCTATAAATAAAAATGTTCTATACAGGTCTGTTCAAGCTTTTGTCGTGATTTGCACATTTTAATAAATACTCATTTTAAAATGTCCATCGACTCCTGTTCATTTAAATCTGTCATTAAATAATTCAGTATTGCTAGTGCCCAAAACCCCTCTAAAAACCATCCAACCAGACAAGCCAAGCCAGATAAGACCCCTTTTTGTTTGTTTTGTTTCATAACTTTTTTTCAGTTGGGCTTGGGTTTTTGATTAGTGTTGTTTTAATTATTTTACAAAAAGTACTGCTGTGGTACCATGGTACAGTGATGGAATAAAATGATATATACCCTGACATATCAAGCGACTGCTGTATTCATATAACATTGTACTCCAGCCTGCTTTGAACAAAACCATGGAATGCATTACTATGGTACATGTCCAAAAAGTTGCGGCAATACCAAGATATTGATAGAAGTTAAAGAATAAGAACTTTAAGACCACTGTCCTGCTAAGAAGAAACAATACTGTTATAATGGCAATTGATACAGGCCCATGACATCATTTATTTTCTTTACTTTTTTTTTAAATTTTAGAACGTGTGTCAATCTATAAATAAAAATGTTCTATACAGGTCTGTTCAAGCTTTTGTCGTGATTTGCACATTTTAATAAATACTCATTTTAAAATGTCCATCAACTCCTGTTCATTTAAATCTGTCATTAAATAATTAAGTTTATAATAATTTAGGGGACCTCAAAAATGTCCCCACAAGGTCAAAATTTACTAGTATTACTATCCTTGTGAGGACATTTGGTCCCCATAACGTGATAAATACCAGGTGTACACACACACACACACAATTCTCTGACAAATAAATTAATGAATAAGCCAATTGGTAATTATTACGTTAATTTAAAAGGTCCAATCCTGTTTTTTTGTTGTTTTTTTTAAATGCAAAGCATGACTGTTTATATATTGAATATATAATGACTGTGAAAAAATATATATATACAGTACATATACACTTACGTTAAAATTATTATGCATGAGCTTCAGCTACCTACAGTTTGGCAGTGTTGGGTAAGTTACTCCAAAAATAAAGAAGTAATTAAATACAAGCTAGTAATTACATCTTCAACAGTTTAATTAGATTACGGTTCTAATTCAGTTACTTTCTAAATCCCACATCAGCCTCAGTTGAACAAAGCAAGGATAGACATGAAACTACTCATTTAAAGGGGTCATATGATGCGATTTCAATTTTTCCTTTCTCTTTGGAGTGTTACAAGCTCTTGGTGCATAAAGAAGATCTGTAAAGTTGCAAACACTAAAGTCTCAAATCCAAAGAGATATTCTTTATAAAAGTTAAGAGTCAGCCACGCCTACCTAAAACGGCTCGTTCTAACACGCCCCCACATGTCTACGTCACTGTGTGGGAAGATTTGCATAACACCACCCAAATGTTCACGCAAAGAAAGGCGGCGTAACTTTTATTCTCACTGTAGGTTTGTTGCTGCCGCCATGTCGTAAAGACGCTGTGTGTTTCGTTGTGAAAGCGAAACTACTTTGTTTGGTCTTCCAAAAGAGGATGATATCTGCTTCGTCATGCCTGGAGCTGATCCGTGCTGGTCACTGAGGAAATACTACAACTTTGCGCTGTGGATCGCCGGATCGGCTTTTAACCGTGGACAAAGCGGAGTCCAGCCTGGAGTCATCACATGTCCTTCCGGACGCTCCTTCGTCGAAATCGCCGGCCACGCCGTTCTCAAGCCCGTGCCTCTGCTCACTCAAACCCTCCCGCCGTTCCTCTCTAGCCGCGTCATCACAATATGGTAGGGGCGTAACATTTCCGTCACATGCTTGAGGTATTCGGCCAATCACAACGCACTGGATAGCTGGCCAATCACAGCACACCTCGCTTTTTCAGACCGATGAGCTTCGTAAAAATCGAAGTGTTTCAGAAAGGCGGGGCGGCATAGAGGAGAAACAATAATGTTTTTTGAACCTTAAACCACAAAAACACATTTCATTACACCAAATACACAAAATACTGTTCTTTTTAGCAGCATCATATGACCCCTTTAATTCTTTCAAATAAATAATATAAGATTGCATAAATTATTCTTGAACTGGCCAAAGTATTTAAAGGGAGAAGGTTAAAAACATACATTTTAACATTAGATGTTAAATCCACTATTGTTTTATATAGAACTGTTCTGCAGTCTAAACAGTATATACTGCAATTACATCAGAACTGATTGTAATTAAATTACAGAAAAATTCAGAGTAATCCCTTACTTTTTCAAGGGGACAGTAATTAAATTACATTAATTACTTAGTAAGGAATTATACCCAATACTGCTGGTTGATTGCACTTTATGATCTCAAATAAACTGAGGCTACATGGAATATTTGTATTTCAAACAGTCATTTGTCACACCGCAGGAGCATTTAAAATGAACTGAAGGCAAAAGGGTGTTTAAAATGCTGAGAAACAAAAGAAAATTTTCCCTGACAAAGTTGAAGAAAAAAAAGACATTTAAAAAATTGATAGCAATATTGTGTCTTCATAGCAAAACAATGTCCTTAAAGGGAATTTCTTAACATACGAGTTGTAATCTTTGATAACGTTATTTTCCCGGGAAAGGATCGTGGAGGGAAAGAACACCTCATTTTGAACAACCTAAAAAAAACAAATATGATATTTCTGTATTCTAAAATATTTCTAAACATTTTTTATGTGCTTAATGACACCAAATAAGTCCAGCATCAAAATGTGTGCAAATGTACTAGAACACTTATGTATTCAGTGCATACCAAAAAACTTGCAGACTATGCACAGTAATAGTGGCAATACACAAATTTCGAACATATCTTGTTTTTGCAGTCTTCACTAACAATGTATTATAATTTATAATTAAATGCAGATGAAGATACTCACACAAGATGAACAATGCTTTATTGAAAACTGTACTTGGCAACATTTTCATGAATCAAATGTTTTGACAGAAAACAGGGCTGGAAAAATTAAATATTTGACCATAGCAATGCCATCTATTCTTTAATATTTAAGTTTATTAATCTTGCTCCTCTGGGGCTGTAAATAATATTATAATTATAAAATAAATATTATTAACAATAGGATATTTTGACATTACCGTCTTCAATATCAGTCTCAAAGACAATCAGAATTTTAGATATCAAACCAACTCTCTCTGCTAAGATTTAGTTTCTTATTTTTCAACTATCTTGCGTTATATTAAACGTATCAAACATAAATATGAAGGCGTACAATGAGCTTTTTCAATTAGGATTCACGCTAATGAAGAAATGTACAAAATATAATACCATCATTCAAAATAAATCGCTATCTGTGATTACGAGTAACTTTTACAAAACAGGAACAGTCCTAAAATCTAATTCAAAAAGGTTCTATGATATAACCCATGATCTAAACTATGATATTTTGTGAAGTAAAATACAACTGTCACAGCAATTGAGATTCATCCTTTGGGGCCACTTGACAATCCACATTATTGCCAATAAATATGTAAATTTCACAACTCAAAATAATTAAAGGAACAGTTCACCCAAAAATGAAAATGTACTCACCCTCAGGCCATCCAAGACGTAGAGGAGTTTGTTTCTTCACAAAACGTTAATTGATGGACTGACGTTATTGTGGTTGTTGGGATTCTGACGGCACCCATTCACTGCAGAGGATCCATTAGTTAGTGATGGAATTTCTCCAAATCTGTTCTGATGAAGAAACAAACTCCTCTACATCTTGGATGGCCTGAGGGTGAGAAATTCATTTGTGATCATCTACAACACCACATTTATGCATAAACGCATTTGTGCAATTTCAGATTCCGGGGATCTGCATACCTCTTTCCGCATTTATCGCAGATGTACTGCTTCCCCCCTCCATGAACGTGGCGTTTGTGAGTACGCAGGTGACTACCTTGACTGAAACACTTGCCACAATACTCACAATTGTACGGCCTCTCACCAGTATGGACCCTCTGGTGCAACTTTAGACTGTTCGTATTGTTAAACCACTTATCGCAGTAATTGCAGCCAAAGGGTTTTTCTCCAGAGTGAGTGCGGCCGTGTGAAATGAGGCTACTCTGCTGACTAAAGCTCTTCCCACACTCCTTGCAGCTGAAAGGTTTTTCACCCGTGTGAATCCGTTTGTGGATTTTCAGATTTACAGCCTGCCTGAAGGTCTTGCCACATAGGTCACAACTAAAAGGCCGCTGGTCCGTGTGGATGCGCTCATGGTTTTTAAGATTGACGGCGTGCCGAAACGCCTTCCCGCAAGACACGCAGGAGTACGGTTTCTGACCTGTGTGGATAAGTTGATGCGTCTTTAGCGTTATGGCCCGTGTGAAACTTTTCTGACATATTGAACATCGGAACTCTTTTTCGCCCGTGTGGGTGAGTTGGTGCCTGGCAAGATTTTGAGCGATGTTGAATCTTTTTTCGCAAATGTTGCAGCCGAACGGTTTTTCGCCGGTGTGGATTATTTCATGGGTTTTGAGGTGTGCTGCTTTCCCGAAGCATTTGCCGCAGACTTTACAAACAAATGGCTTTTCTCCTGAGTGGACTCGGTGGTGGTCGGACAAACTTTGTTTGTGGGCGAAAGCCTTGCCGCAAAGAACACAGCCGAAAGGCTTTTCTCCAGTGTGAATACGCTGATGTGATTTGAGGTTGCTTTGAGAAGAGAAACTCTTGCCGCACTCTGAACAAATAAAGGATCTCTTTCCAAAGAGTGTAACAGAATCTTGAGGATCTTCGCTGCTGTCTTCCGGCAAAACAGATGCTACTCTGTCTTCTGGAGAAGCGTTTAAGTGACCTGACAGGAGAGCAATTAAATCATTGTCATTGGATAAATATCTGTTTATTACAGCACAATTCTTTTGGGACTTTGCCATATAAATATCTGATCAATCACTGTGTTCATTCAGTTAAATTCTGATGGATTTAGCATGCATTCTATACACTAGATAGATCATTAAATAGATCATACTCATCTCATTCATTTGTAATTTTGCATGTCATTCACATACCAGTAGTGATGGACTTCAAGTCAACTTTTCCAAATTCATTTTTGATCGTCACAGCTAGCATCAGCGGGGATTCTGGACGCTCTTCTACAGCCTCATCAGACTGCAAGCATAAAGTAGTTATGTGATTAATCATAAAATAGCCAAGCAATTTAGTGACTTTACTTTCTTATAGACTTACACTATCGGTCAAACGTCTGGAATAATTAAGAATTTTTTTTTAATGTTTTTGAAAGAATCTCTTACGCTCACCAAGGCTGCAATATTACTGTACAAACAGTAATATTGTGATTACAAATTAAAATAACCATCTACTTTTTTAAAGAGCAGGTCATATGTTTTTTTTTAAAGTGTCCTAATATTGTGTTGGAGTCCCCTACAACAGGTTTAAATGCATCTAAGGTCAGAAAACACTGTAATTTTCCCAGAATATACATTTATACATAGAGTCGTTTGTCCATGATTTCGAAACGGTTCGTTCGATTCAGTTCTGAGTGAAATGTCTGTAAACCCCTCCCATCCATAAGCCTCCTCTGCTCTGATTGGTCAGCTGGCCAAGCCTGTTGTAATTGGCACAAAGAGGAGCGCTTGAGCAAGTTAGCGAGTGCTACCATCCATGTTGCCAAGTCCGCGGTTGTTTTTGATGTCGCGGGTTGTAGCAACCCCAATAACGTCATATTTAGTAGCAATTGGGCGGGTTTTGTTGTGACAACCTGGCAACCCTAGCATGCACCTTTACATTAAACAATAATATAGTGCTCCAATCAGTTCTTAAAATAATGGCATAAAAGCATTTTGTTTAACACTTATGCAAGCGAATTGTGCCCACAGCGAAAGTTTAGCTGCTAAACCGTAAACACTTAACAAAACAATAATGGTGGATACGTTAGCCGAGTGCTAACGTGACTAACTGATGAAACAATACAGTTTGAAAACCAAAATATGTCTACTGTAATGTCTGAAGAATGACGTGTCTTAACCTTTAATTATAACACAGAACAGCTGTATCACATGCGCACCAGCCTAAAGCTAAGTTCACACTACACGACTTTAAACGTCGACAGATCGTTGTGCTGTTCAGACTACATGACTTGATTGTCTGTCTTTAAGTCGTTGTGGTGTTCACACTACGTGACTCTATGTAAATGATCCGCAACCGGGGGTCACACACTACACGAGCTGACGACAACTCTGTCACCCAACGACTTTACAAACCATGTTTTGTCACGAAAACACGCGCGAGAATTGGAACGGGAATGATGCGAAACAACATGTGAAACAGGAGTTGTTTATTTGAAAATGGATGTCGGCAAGAAATTAGCGCTGCAAGCTGTTTGCTCAATGAAAAATTTTGCTCCAAACTTTTCTTTAAGCCATGTTGCTGCTGTTGTTTTTCTTTCCGTGACCTCAACCCATGCCTTGCTCTCTCATTGGCTGCAGCTCGTCACGACACCTGACACTACGTGATGTCGAGTCGGCCGACCGGTCCAGATATTTGGCATGCTAGATATTTGTTTGCCGTCGGCGAGGTTTCGGCGACGCGTCAGTGAGCCTCTTTGATGCGTCGTTGTGTAGTTCACACATAAAGATTGCCGAGCACCGATCACCCGCTGATTTTCCCCCGATCACAGCCCGACCTGTCGGCGAGCTTGTTAACTTGCAATTAAATCAGGCTTAAAATCCTGTAGTGTGAACTAGGCTTAACTCGTCTCTCTCTACCTGGTCTTTTACTCCCTGCATTAACCCTATAACTACTTATACTACGGGGCCGTTGAATGCTTGAATCTGATTGGCTGACGAACGTTCTGAGGTGTGCAATTATTTTCAGGGAAACGCACGGCAAACGTAGTTCCAGGCAGCTCTCTTGACCGCATTATAGTTCCATATCACTTCGCATAGTTAACTGTAATAACGGAAATTAGCATACAGTACCTATACAGCCCACAGGAATTACTGCAATCACACGTGCTCGCTCGCACACGCACACTACGGTCACACAGTTTGCACAAAAAGGTGTTGTCAGCGCTGCCCTGACGATTTGATCAGTTAGCCTATATAGTGTAGCAACTTAAAGGCTACACATGACATTTCTCACTAGCGAGGTAATAACAGCGCTGTTTAGAGACGCTGCTGCAGAACACTGTTGAGGAACACACAGAGGTAGCCTAATTCACACAAGCTCTCTCTCTCTCTCTCTCTCTCTGTGTGTGTCTCTGTCTCTCTCGCTCTCTTTCTAATAACTTTATTAATAACTGCATTAGAATGCTATCAACGGCTCAAGCCTCCATTACCAGCTTTAAAATGATGAGATGCGGAAGAAATAATCCTACTCACAATAGCGATTTAAGTACAGAAACCGGATGAATCCCTTTAAATATATCATCTGATCGGTGTCTTGAGGTGTGGCAACTGTAGTATAAGCGGAATAATTGACTCCGGGCCGTTGAATTATTAGAAAATAAAAAATAAATAAAACTCGTGGCCGCATCACCACCTCGGGTTTGCATTATTTTTCTAATAATTCAACGGCCCGTCGTCAATTATTCCTTACATAAACAGCACTTTCACAATGATTATAAAGTCTGTGCGCTACACTACATTCTTTATTATTAAACGAAGTAATTAGAACAACGACAGTCTACATTAATCGACACATTCTTAGGAAATAGTGGGTTCACAGCGAATTATCAGAACTGTTTCAGTAAAACAGTAATATCGTGCTTTACCTGGAAACCTAAAGCTGCACTATACATCACATATTAGCACACAAAAATATTTATAAATAGATATTTTGAGCACTCAGTTGAAAATGTACACATAACGTATCAATCGTACTTACAGGTTGTGGTTCGGAGATGCTTGTTGGTCCAAATAAAGAAGATTAGAAGCCAATGAAGATAAAAGGCAAGATTAGAGAAGCAGTCCTCGGTAAAATGACGAGCACAACAAAAGGTTCGAATTGTATTGCTGTGGTATCGTGGAACACAGCATCTTCTCGACACAGAGAGTGTTGGTATTTCGTGGGCAGGCAGGGATTATGCTAATGTGTTACCCAGTGACGTAGATCAGTAACAGGCAGAAGATTCGAAAATATACGACTCGTTAAGGCGATTCTGAGTCGACTTGAGAGACAATATCTTTATTTATCATGCACTTTTTTGATTAACAACTTTGCATTCCATTGAAGGATAGCTACCTTACAAGCTGCAAAAGAGATCTTTTTCGAAAACCCATATGACCTGCTCTTTAATATATTATGAAATGTTATTGTTGTGATGGCACAGCTGAATTTTCAGCAGTATTCTTATGGTGCTATTCTGATTTGGTGCTCAGTTCTGACCAATTATTATTGGTGTGCTCAAATATGAATAATGGTTCTTATCATTTTCAATGTTGAAAACAGTTTTGCTGCTCAATATTTTTGTGGAAACATTGATACATTCTGTGATGAATAGAAAGTGAAAAAGAACAGCATTTATTTGAAACACATGTTGCATGTCTGTACTATCACTTTTGATCAACTGAATGTGTCTTTCCTTTACTGAGCTCAAACTTTTAAATGGTAGTATATCACAATTTCCACAAACATATCGATATTTTTAAGCATCAAAGAAGCATACTAGAATGATTTCTGAAGGTTCATGTGAAGCCGAAGACCAAGTAATAGCTGTCTGCTGAAAATTCAGCTTAGCATCACAGGAATAAATTACATTCACTATATATTAGTCTTGAATATGAATAGCTTTGATGTACAAGTTGTTCAGTTTACCTCGTGTCTTGTTCTTGTTTCCAGGCTTCTCGCACTTCCATCGTAAGAATGTTCCTCCTCTAAAACGTACACATGACAATAATAAAAATAAAAAAAAACCTTATTTCAAACATTACACACTGTATGCTTAACCACTGAATAAGATTTCTTACCAAGTCCTCCAACAGACAGAATATTCAAGATGCTGCCAGGCCGCTTTGCCCTCTTGCCTGAAAATGTTTTGCACTCCAGATCCAACAGAAATTTGGTTTCATCAACGAGTTTGATTATTTTCCCAAGAGCCTCGTTACCCAGTACCTCCATGACAGATGCAAACTGCTTCTGAAATAATGAATAATTACAAATTAGCCTACTTGTTGTGGATCAATATACCATCCGATTAATCAGGCACTATTGGCGCTTTTCCACTGCATGGTACGGCACGGTTCACTTTTGGGGGGTTTTCCACTGGGTACAGTACCTGGTACTTTTTTTAGTACCACCTCGTTTGGGGTTCCAAGCGTACCGTACCGTTACCAAAACGTGACGTGTAAACTCTGCTGATCACGGATTGGCCAGAGAGAATCGTCACTACCTGCGTCACTGAACTTGCGACACAAACACAAAAGAACCGCTAGATTTAAATCAGCACAGCCAGCGAAGGATCGAACGCGGATCTTCAAGACAAGACATTTTGTATGAAATTATTTTATGTATGTATAGAGTGAACAAGATAGGAATTAAGATATGTTTCCTGTGGGTTCCAGCACATGTGGGAGTGGATGGAAATGAGGTTGCGAATCATTTAGCAAAGCAGGCACTGAAATGATCACATATAGAAATGATTATACCACTAAGCAAAGAAGAAGTTAAGGTTAAAATTAGAACAGCAATAAAAATGAAATGGCAAGAAGTTTGGAATAAGGAGGAGAGAGGAAGACATCTTTATCATATTCAAAATCAAGTTGGGGTTGAAAGAGTTAATTTTGGTAGTAGAAGAGAAGATACAATTATTACCAGACTTCATTGGCCATACTGCTTTAAATTCTTCTCTATATAAAATGAGTTTGTTTGCTTAAGTGCATCAAGTGCAGTGCAAACGGTAAAAGGTCTTGAGGCAGGTGTGACACGCTCTCTATTACGGATTAAAAGTGTAAGTGAGAGTAAACCGGGAGAGATGCAGAGACAGGTGAAAAGCGTTTGGTTTATAGTGAATATTGACCTATTGTGCGTACCGTTGTGGCTCCCGCTGTTAGCAGAGTATAATCCCTGCATTTGGGGTAAAAAAGACATTTTTTTTGTTAAATTTGATTATGTAGATGGATGCAACGTCTGTAGTTGACGGTCAATTTTTGTTTAAATTTATAGTTTAGTTGTCCTATATAGATAGCCAAAGTAAAACATAAATCACAATACTTATAGGTATTAAGCAGTGACATTGTCAGGCTTTTTATTTACAAAAAATACGCTTTTTGAACGTGGCAGGATTGTAATAACAATAACACGTTTTAATGCCATACAGATTAAAGTGGCTTCATAAATTACTTTTTCAAAATATTAAAACCGCAAAACACACCTGATGCGAATTCTTTGCTCTTCATTTTCTATAAGCAGAGTTAACAGACCCTGTTGTGTTTTCTTGTCATTTATTAAAAGAAGGTACACCGCCATCTTGTGCCGACTAAACTGACCTGAACGCACCTGACGTCGTAATCACGACCTGTCAACTCGTAAGCACGAACGTCTCGGGAGGAGTTGAACGCAGCATTATTTGAAAACTACATGGTATGTGTGTCGGGACAAAACTCTGCAGGGAACTGAGTTTGACACCCCTGCACTATGTGGTAATTTTGAGATTATTGGCAAGTTAATTCCATCTATTGTCGGTTTCAAAATCTTTCACAGCCTTGTGGAAAACATTTAATTAATTGTTGGAATTACATTTAATTCCAAAATTATTATTTGCTATTATTATTATTAAATTGCATGATCTCTATTGGCTTTTAAAAACGCAGTATCAGTTAAGCACAAATTAAATGTGATCTGTTGACAGCAGCTGCGTTCACATACGCGGATCTTTATACTACACGCACAAACGCGTCGCATGTTTAAGGTTACAGGCCGCAGCGAAGCAACATAAACTTATATTCTCACCATTCTCTCTTCCTTTTCCATCTTCATTCTTGACTCGACGTCCTCGTTTTCACAGTGAGCTCTAGAAATATCAGCGCTCAAAAATGACAGCGTCTCTTCTTTCACGAGTTTGCACATTTCGGCGATCGCGGCGTGAACTAACGCCTCCACCACGGACGCCAGATGCGTCTGTAACGCAACGCAGCGAGACATTGTCCCTGCTACTAAAACTCACTCGCTGTTGTCCCGGGTTTAATTAAAAACTCAACTCCGCATTGAGGGCTCATTAAAGTACGCAAACGACAGTAAATATACTTTAGGAAACGGTGGGGTGTAATAAACGGAAGTACAACAGCATGCGACAATTATAATCCGGGTCCTAGAATGCATAATAAAAGTGCATTGTTGACTTAGTTTTTTTGTACAGTGTGTTTTGTAATTTTAATATACATGTAGTTTCAAATTATTCCGAAAACGACTGAAAAATAGGCTTTTGGGTAATAAATTTGTAGTTCTTAATTGAACTAACAGCTGTCCTACGTCATGACATTTTGTGACGTTTACACAAAGCGCCAAAATCGTATTTATTTAATTTTAAATGAATTAATTTATTTTCTCTCCTTGTCCTTTCTTTCAAAGTACTGCCCATAGTCCAGTAGGTGGCGGTAAATGTACCTTTAAGTTGGTTTGCCAACCGCCAATAAAATTAAAAGAAGATGATAGTGTTATTTTCTGGCATATTTGAACAGTTTCAACGTGACCGTCATCTCTGGTAAGAGCGTTAATAAAACATTAAGTTGAATTGCTTTGAACTAACCTTGTTATTTTTTGCAAAGTCGGTCAGATGTGCGAGTGTTTAATCACGCATATGCATTTCTGTATTCGTATTCGAAACATTTTCGCTTAATCTTAAACTGTTTTTTTTTTTTAAATAAGTGAGAAGTGATAAATTCGGTCATTTTTCAATGTTTAGCGTTCATATAAAATCACGTAAAAAAAAAAAAAATTCTTTCGTATGTTGTGCAGTTAATACATGAATGGATGATTCCGTGTTTTTTCTCCCTCACGCAGTCATGGGTTTACTGGAGCAGTGTGAGGAGCTCTTCGAGACCTCTGGCCTGTATGAAGTTCTGGGTGTTTGTAAAGAAGCATCTGACTCGGAGGTCAGACGCGGATATTATAAAGTCTCTCTGCAGGTTCATCCAGATGGAGCTCCTGGTGATGAGTTAGCCACCACCAAGTTCCAGGTAACCACTGTATTTCTAATGCAGCACTTCTGCCCAGAATTCGGTTAGAACCTTCTTGAATGGTCTGGTGTCCTCTAAAGTAGTAGGAAGCGATTTCAAAGGTGATCCACAATCAACATTAACCCTCTGGTGGGTTACTTACGGGTCACACGATCAAAACTCACCAAACACCTTGTTAGATCAGATCTCCACTCCAGGAATATTAGATCTATTGTCTGCTAAACCAGTTATAAGCAGGTCTTGTTTGATACCCAGAATCAGTTAACAAAAGTGTGTTTTGTCTGGTACTAGAAGTCTTCTATGAGCCTAAGAGGTTGATAAAGGAAGCCAAAGAAGAGCAGAAGACCGAGTGATTGATTATGAAAACTGAGCAGTGTTTATGGATTAATCTTAGTTGTGTATGTCCGTCCAGACTGGACTTTGTCTGACCAGTTCGAATCCAACAGATGTCATTATGCCAAAGCAATGGAAAATGACTGCTTCACAACATTGTCCTGTAAAATTAAAAGAAAAAAAAGAAAGGTTGGCACACTACAGCCCCAAAAATGTTTATTTCATTGTTTTCACTACAGGTGACGTTTTGAGCCGTATGGCTCTTCATCAGACAATGAACACGTATACTAATGAGCCCTTAATTACTAGCAGAAATTACATCACATGATAAACCACATGACAGAAACCCAACAACTAAACACTCGGGAAAACAAATTACATAGCTGAAATAAAAGTGAAAACATAAAATACCAAGAACAAGTGATAACATTATATTTAAACATTCGGTTTCCACACTACACTACATTGGCATTGAAGCTGTCAAATTAGCTCGTAGAGGGGGTGATTTTAACTATTTGCTTTTAAACCGTGTAGCCTATCGGAATTATACTTTGAACACATTATCACCTAATGGTCTTAATGAAGAGTTTGATATTCCTCCTTTTTTGCATTCATGATGCTGATTGTATTTGTGTGTTTTTGATCAGGTGTGTAACTGTGTATGTTAGATTGTTGTGACTTGTTCTTGACTGTGTCATTTGTTCAGTAGTTGTATTATTATTATTATTTTTGTGTGTGTGTTCAGTATATGTGTTCAAAACAGTATCGGGCTCAAAACCTCACCTGTGGTGAGAACATGAACTAAACATTTTTGCATTTTTTGGAGCTGTGGTGTGCAAACCTTTATTTTTTATTTCTCATTGTTTACAATAGCTGAGCACCCTCATTGAGGTGCGACGCAGCGAGAGTGAAAAAGCAGACGTGGTAATTAATATTGCTATTTAAATATGACAGGCTCGTAACTCCTAAGACATGGGAAATACAGTTGCAAATGGACTTTGCTTTTTCATTTGAAATTTGGCCGTCACTGTGCGTTCGCGAAAGCGAAAATGCAAACGCTAATGCAGGATTTGCAATTGCATTTGGATTATGTCACAATTTATGCGTCCACATATTGAAAACGCAATTGAAAATACAATTTGCTATTCTATTTGAAAATTGTCCGGAATATCGTTCCATACGCCACCACAAAGTCGTTATTAAGAGTGGGAAACTCGAAATTTTCTTTAAGCCCCGAGTTGGGGGCGTGTCAATGAGAAACATGGCGGAATCGATGGATGCAACGTCTGTAGTTGACGGTCAATTTTTGTTTAAATTTATAGTTTAGTTGTCCTATATAGATAGCCAAAGTAAAACATAAATCACAATACTTATAGGTATTAAGCAGTGACATTGTCAGGCTTTTTATTTACAAAAAATACGCTTTTTGAACGTGGCAGGATTGTAATAACAATAACACGTTTTAATGCCATACAGATTAAAGTGGCTTCATAAATTACTTTTTCAAAATATTAAAACCGCAAAACACACCTGATGCGAATTCTTTGCTCTTCATTTTCTATAAGCAGAGTTAACAGACCCTGTTGTGTTTTCTTGTCATTTATTAAAAGAAGGTACACCGCCATCTTGTGCCGACTAAACTGACCTGAACGCACCTGACGTCGTAATCACGACCTGTCAACTCGTAAGCACGAACGTCTCGGGAGGAGTTGAACGCAGCATTATTTGAAAACTACATGGTATGTGTGTCGGGACAAAACTCTGCAGGGAACTGAGTTTGACACCCCTGCACTATGTTGAGATTATTGGATTATTGGCAAGTTAATTCCATCTATTGTCGGTTTCAAAATCTTTCACAGCCTTGTGGAAAACATTTAATGGAATTACATAATTACATTTAATTCCAAAATTATTATTTGCTATTATTATTATTAAATTGCATGATCTCTATTGGCTTTTAAAAACGCAGTATCAGTTAAGCACAAATTAAATGTGATCTGTTGACAGCAGCTGCGTTCACATACGCGGATCTTTATACTACACGCACAAACGCGTCGCATGTTTAAGGTTACAGGCCGCAGCGAAGCAACATAAACTTATATTCTCACCATTCTCTCTTCCTTTTCCATCTTCATTCTTGACTCGACGTCCTCGTTTTCACAGTGAGCTCTAGAAATATCAGCGCTCAAAAATGACAGCGTCTCTTCTTTCACGAGTTTGCACATTTCGGCGATCGCGGCGTGAACTAACGCCTCCACCACGGACGCCAGATGCGTCTGTAACGCAACGCAGCGAGACATTGTCCCTGCTACTAAAACTCACTCGCTGTTGTCCCGGGTTTAATTAAAAACTCAACTCCGCATTGAGGGCTCATTAAAGTACGCAAACGACAGTAAATATACTTTAGGAAACGGTGGGGTGTAATAAACGGAAGTACAACAGCATGCGACAATTATAATCCGGGTCCTAGAATGCATAATAAAAGTGCATTGTTGACTTAGTTTTTTTGTACAGTGTGTTTTGTCATTTTAATATACATGTAGTTTCAAATTATTCCGAAAACGACTGAAAAATAGGCTTTTTGGTAATAAATTTGTAGTTCTTAATTTAACTAACAGCTGTCCTACGTCATGACATTTTGTGACGTTTACACAAAGCGCCAAAATCGTATTTATTTAATTTTAAATGAATTAATTTATTTTCTCTCCTTGTCCTTTCTTTCAAAGTACTGCCCATAGTCCAGTAGGTGGCGGTAAATGTACCTTTAAGTTGGTTTGCCAACCGCCAATAAAATTAAAAGAAGATGATAGTGTTATTTTCTGGCATATTTGAACAGTTTCAACGTGACCGTCATCTCTGGTAAGAGCGTTAATAAAACATTAAGTTGAATTGCTTTGAACTAACCTTGTTATTTTTTGCAAAGTCGGTCAGATGTGCGAGTGTTTAATCACGCATATGCATTTCTGTATTCGTATTCGAAACATTTTCGCTTAATCTTAAACTGTTTTTTTTTTTTAAATAAGTGAGAAGTGATAAATTCGGTCATTTTTCAATGTTTAGCGTTCATATAAAATCACGTAAAAAAAAAAAAAATTCTTTCGTATGTTGTGCAGTTAATACATGAATGGATGATTCCGTGTTTTTTCTCCCTCACGCAGTCATGGGTTTACTGGAGCAGTGTGAGGAGCTCTTCGAGACCTCTGGCCTGTATGAAGTTCTGGGTGTTTGTAAAGAAGCATCTGACTCGGAGGTCAGACGCGGATATTATAAAGTCTCTCTGCAGGTTCATCCAGATGGAGCTCCTGGGGATGAGTTAGCCACCACCAAGTTCCAGGTAACCACTGTATTTCTAATGCAGCACTTCTGCCCAGAATTCGGTTAGAACCTTCTTGAATGGTCTGGTGTCCTCTAAAGTAGTAGGAAGCGATTTCAAAGGTGATCCACAATCAACATTAACCCTCTGGTGGGTTACTTACGGGTCACACGATCAAAACTCACCAAACACCTTGTTAGATCAGATCTCCACTCCAGGAATATTAGATCTATTGTCTGCTAAACCAGTTATAAGCAGGTCTTGTTTGATACCCAGAATCAGTTAACAAAAGTGTGTTTTGTCTGGTACTAGAAGTCTTCTATGAGCCTAAGAGGTTGATAAAGGAAGCCAAAGAAGAGCAGAAGACCGAGTGATTGATTATGAAAACTGAGCAGTGTTTATGGATTAATCTTAGTTGTGTATGTCCGTCCAGACTGGACTTTGTCTGACCAGTTCGAATCCAACAGATGTCATTATGCCAAAGCAATGGAAAATGACTGCTTCACAACATTGTCCTGTAAAATTAAAAGAAAAAAAAGAAAGGTTGGCACACTACAGCCCCAAAAATGTTTATTTCATTGTTTTCACTACAGGTGACGTTTTGAGCCGTATGGCTCTTCATCAGACAATGAACACGTATACTAATGAGCCCTTAATTACTAGCAGAAATTACATCACATGATAAACCACATGACAGAAACCCAACAACTAAACACTCGGGAAAACAAATTACATAGCTGAAATAAAAGTGAAAACATAAAATACCAAGAACAAGTGATAACATTATATTTAAACATTCGGTTTCCACACTACACTACATTGGCATTGAAGCTGTCAAATTAGCTCGTAGAGGGGGTGATTTTAACTATTTGCTTTTAAACCGTGTAGCCTATCGGAATTATACTTTGAACACATTATCACCTAATGGTCTTAATGAAGAGTTTGATATTCCTCCTTTTTTGCATTCATGATGCTGATTGTATTTGTGTGTTTTTGATCAGGTGTGTAACTGTGTATGTTAGATTGTTGTGACTTGTTCTTGACTGTGTCATTTGTTCAGTAGTTGTATTATTATTATTATTTTTGTGTGTGTGTTCAGTATATGTGTTCAAAACAGTATCGGGCTCAAAACCTCACCTGTGGTGAGAACATGAACTAAACATTTTTGCATTTTTTGGAGCTGTGGTGTGCAAACCTTTATTTTTTATTTCTCATTGTTTACAATAGCTGAGCACCCTCATTGAGGTTATCACCTAATGGTCTTAATGAAGAGTTTGATATTCCTCCTTTTTTGCATTCATGATGCTGATTGTATTTGTGTGTTTTTGATCAGGTGTGTAACTGTGTATGTTAGATTGTTGTGACTTGTTCTTGACTGTGTCATTTGTTCAGTAGTTGTATTATTTTTGTGTGTGTTCAGTATATGTGTTCAAAACAGTATCGGGCTCAAAACCTCACCTGTGGTGAGAACATGAACTAAACATTTTTGCATTTTTTGGAGCTGTGGTGTGCAAACCTTTATTTTTTTTCTCTCATTGTTTACAATAGCTGAGCACCCTCATTGAGGTTTTTTGCCTCAGATGTGCACATAAAATTGTATTTTCTGTAAAATTAAAAACCTTTAAATGGAGAAATTCTTATCTCTTACGCGGTTTAACTTTACTAATAAGATTAAATAAGCACTACAAGAGAAGGGAAAACAAGTAAAATAATATGATAAAAAAAAACTAAGTGATTATATCATCAAGTAGAAATCATTTTAATTAACTCATCAAAAAAAAGATGTATGGTTGCTCTGTTAAAGAAACACAAACACAGGTAGCTGTTAAAACACATTTTTAATGTACTATATTTTAGCTCAATATTTTATAATTAGCATTTTGAGTAGATTGAAAATGTTTTTTTTATGCTACTAAATGTTATTTATGCAATAATTATATTCAGTGCATTTCCGTCTAATACTTTTTTTTTTGTAGTATCTTAAGGTTCAAATGAAAAATATTTCAAATCCAGTGCAGAGGAAAATTAGAGCCATCTTGTGGCAGGAAAAATATATATTCTGACGTAATTCCATCGTGTAACCACTAGATGAGTTCTCTATATTTTTCTATTTGTATTTCCATTTCATTTCATTTCTTTCCATTTCCAATTTTTGACCGCTGAAAGTAAAAGTGGGACTTTTTAAAAACTTTTTTATTTGACCCTTTTTGAATCATAGCAATTTTTTGTGTTCACATAGCTAGTGCAAAAGTGCACATAAGCAGAAGTGACTTAGGAGTACCAGAGGTTTACATTTTAAAATTTAATCATAAAATTAAAAAAGAAAAATAATTACATAAATACATCCTATAACCTAACATTTTCAATATTTCCACAGATGCTGGGAAAGGCTTATGCAGTGTTGGCTGACAAGGACCAAAGGGCAGTCTATGATGAACGGGGAATAGTGGACGAAGAGCCAGACACCCTTGATCAAGATCGCAATTGGGAGGAGCACTGCAGAAGATTGTTTCCCCAAGGTATTTATTTTTTTTGTACCATGTATTGTTTTATGTGGTTTTTTTTTTTTCAAAGGCAGTTGCTAAAATGACAAATTCTCTGCTATAGATCACATTGCAAGATATCTTGGACTTTGAGAAGCAGTATAAAGGCTCTGATGAAGAGGTAGAAGACTTGAAGAGACTGTACCTACAGTATGAAGGTGACATGGATCTGATCATGGAGTACTTCTGAAGATGAGCCACGTGTCAAAGACATACTACAGAAAGCCATTGACGCTGAAGAGGTGCCAGCCTACAAAGCCTTCACTCATGAACGTGCCAAGAAGAACAACAACCGCAAAATAAAGGTGCTGATTCACTTTCTAAAGTTTTGCTATGAAATTATTTTTTTAATAAGGTTTGAGTCTTTGATGAATTATCCTGACATTCTAGGCGGAAAAAGAGAAGGCAGAGGAAATGCAGAAGGAGATGGGCTTGAACAGTGAGGGCAGCCTGGTAGCCATGATTGAGGTAAAAACCATTAAGATGTCACAGGCTGTATTAATCTGCCAAATGTGTACTCTATATGAATAGATTTTAAAATGTAATTTATTCCTGTGATGGCAAAGCTGAATTTCCAGCAGCCATTGCTCCAGACTTTTGAAAGGTAGTGCATGTGCAAATCTGTACAAAGGTAAATAAAGGACCATTTGGATGGAATTAGTTTTCTAAATGACATTTGAGTTTGTGTAGTTCATCTTTCATTTAATGTACTGTGAATTAATACATGACCTACAATAACCTCGTTTTTATCAGAAATGAGTAAGTAACCATAAGCTGCATGCTGAAAAGGCAAATACTGAATTATTAAAGTATTGGAGTTCAATCACAACCTCTTTAAAAGTATTACAATTGACTTTATGGCTTCTGTTTCTTATTTAGCAAAGACAAAAGTCCAAAGAAAACGGATTCAACTCTCGGATCTGGAGGCGAAATATTGCAAGAAACCAGCAGCAGAAAAGAAGGGCAAGAAAAATTTGACATTCATAATACTGAGCTATTTCTACCAAATGTTATAAAATCCATCTTGTAAATAATAATCAAAGGATGCTTTATAATGGATGCTGACCCGGTTTAAGGAAGCATATTGAGACTAATAACGTGACACATTTATTAAAGTGGATTAGTGTGAATCTGCTTCATGTGTTCCTGTCCAGACCAGCTTGTGGATCAAATAAGAATGAAAAATTAAGTGTTACTTTAACAGTTTTTTTTTTTTGTATATGTGTTTTCCTGTTTCGTAAGTGTTGGATGTATTATTGTTCATGATTATCTGAATATAATAAACTTGTTCCGATCGATATGAAAGTAGTTCTTCTTTTTAGTCATATAGAATAGAACACTCAACACTGAAAATATGAAACAACCAGCACAAGGTCACTTCTTTTAAAGTTACATTTATTTTCAATAAAAAAGCATTTCAACTGGGCTTTACGACACTACACTGTAGTAACAACTGATTACTTGGCGACACTGAGGATATCTGAGGAAAGCTGGGCTGTCCGAACTCTGCGTCATGAAGTATTTTTTGGATCTGAAGCTTCACCAAGGACTGCTTTGAAGCAGGAAGGCGTCTTAAAGCAGGTGCTAAGCTCCGAAGAAATAAATCGACTTCATCTTGCTGTTCATCTTTCTCTCTGTCTTTTGCATCTTTGGATGCCAGATACCTTTCCAACAGCTCTAGTGTCTCTGATCGCCTTCTCTTTACAATGTCAGCTCCTGGACTTGTCACTGATGTTCCTGTACTGGTGCTGGCTGGTTCGGCCCCGCTGTCTTCATCTGGCTCATCATCCTCGATTTTGCTGGGAAGGCTGTCCAATAGAACACTGTACACCGATTAAAAACCATTGTGAATAACCATGAGTTTTGTATGCTTCATTACAGTACAGATAAACTTTTGCTAAAATTTAAATACAATTAAATGATAGTTTCCCACTGTGCTACAAAAAGACTAAATGATGTTACCTGATTAAGTTAATAGAAGATTAATCGGACCATTTTTACATATTTATTGGTATACCACAAAAACGTGCACATGGCGGCAGTTGTGAAGGGGTGATTAAACTGACATTAGATGAAAATCTTCACATAAATACCTAATGTTTTTAATTAATTTTGATTGTTTGATATAGTCAAGATCAAGTTGTTCTAGACAAATGTTTTATGTTAAAGGAATACTTTATCCAAAAATGAAAATGTGATGGAAATGTACTCACCCTCATGCAATCCAAGACGTAGATACGTTTCTTCATCAGAACAGATTTGGAGATATTTAGCATTACATCACTTGCTAACCAATGGATCTTCTGCAGTGAATGGGTGCCGTCAGAATGAGAGTCCAAACAGCGGATAAAAATGTCACAATAATCCAAATGACTCCAGTACATCAAAAAACTGCTTGTTTGTAAGAAAGAAATCCTTCAAATGTTTTTAACATCAAACCAGTGCTTCCTGCTAAAATGAGTCCTCTACCCATAAAATTGCTTTCTTGTCTCAATCAGTCACCGTCTGAATCAGGAGAGAAATCACAGATCAAGCAGAGTTTACAAGTGAAAACAGCCCAAAACAGTTCTAAACAAATATGCCAGTGAATTTTGATGTGAGAGGACAACAGGGGATGGACTTTTTCACTGGATGAAGCATTATTGTGGATTATGGACTGGTATTTTGAACAGAAGCGGGAGTTTCAATGTCAAACTGCCTTAATGGGTTTACTACAAATACACAGATTTATACTTCACAAGACTTTAATTGATGGACTGGGGTCGTGTCGATTAGCTGTGGATTATTGTCATGTTTTTAAACAGCTGTTTGGACACTCATTCTGACGGCACCCATTCACTGCAGAGGATCCATTGATAAGCAAGTGATGTAATGCTAAATTTGTCAAAATCCGTTTCAATGATGAAAAACTTATCTACATCTTGGTGGCCTGAGATTTTCATTAAAAATTTTTTTTAATTTTATCAAATACTACTAATAGGGCAGACTACAAAAAAAGATGGAATTCATGCTTTTATTACACTTTAGCAATGTGACATTGGTGTTCATAGAGGAATACTAACGTACTTTGCAGTATACAGTGTGAGAGTGTATTATTACTAGAAAACAGGAATGTGGAAGTATGCATTATGCAATGCTAAATATTTCAAATATTAACTTACTATGCCATATTGTGTTTAATTCTGCCTGCAGCATCCAGTTGTCATCTCCAAAATAAAAATGCAATTTATTTATAAACATTGAATCCAATTTTGTATGAAAATGTCTGCATACTTGCCAGCCCAATCTAATAATAAACTAGAAAATGATATCACACTGGAAATGGATTTTAGTGTGCTCCGCATTGAGAAATGTCATGAAATGTTAAGTAGTATAGTAATATGCTATTTCAAGCATAACTTAAATATCACAAAGGCAGTCAAAAACACAATTTGATACACAAGTGAAACGAGAAAAAAAATAATAAATAAAAATAACCAGGATTTTAAGGACCAGTATCACACGTGGAAAAAAAACAAAAGTTGCAATGACGTCACAGCTGTCTATTGGATTTTAATAACGAACATATAGTGAAATCTAGGGATGGGCGTATCGATATATCGATACTGACACGAGTATCGAAAGTATCGATACTCAAACAAAAAATATCGATACTAAGGAGTGTTTTATTTACCAGTGATTTTATTTATTTAAAATAATAATAATAATGCATACAAATGCATTGAATTGGACGAATAACCTTTGTTAGCGAGTAATTGTGTAGGAACTATTTTCCTGCTCATCTGAACAAACACAAATGTTGCAAGACAGAACCAATCAATCAAAGAGAGCGTTCACTCACTGCTGACAGTGCATTCAAACAGGGCTGCGTTTCCCAAAAGTATCATAAGAAAGCATTAAAGCTTTTGGGAACGGCAGCCCTGAACAAAGCTTATCAGAGGACAGAAAAAAAAAAAACATATGTTTGAGTTATTTCACAATAAACAAATTGAAATCGTAGCCTACAGTTTGTGCAATTACAGTTATTTAAATTGAAGGTTGAAAGATAATATAGATCGTGTTCTATTCTGTAATGTTAATAGAAATCATACACTGTCAGAACAAAAAGGTTGCATTCTATGCGTGCAACAGCCTGTTACTGGCAGTCCCTTATGAAAATGAACCATGGTTTTACTAAAGTGACTGTAGTTTAACTGTAGTATTTGTAGATTTGAATCATGTGTAAACAAAAAACACATTTGAACCATGTGTAAACAAAAATATAACCTAATAAATTACAATTAAGGCGTATTGAATGTTAAAATGTTTTTTAAACATATAGCTAAGTGGTTGTCATTACCCATTTTACTCTTAGTAATTTAATAAATTTCATCATTTAAAAGTTTATTTCATAAGTATCGTATCGGTATCGATATCGACGATACTGCCTTGAAAAATATCGATATCGACGATACTGCCTTAACAAATAATCAGTATCGATATCGACGATACTGCCTTGAAAAATATCGGTATCGTATCGAAAACAAAATAAGTGGTATCGCCCATCCCTAGTGAAATCAAAATGGGACATTTTTTGTTTTTTCAAACTCTGAAGTCTTGCAAGCAGACTTAAATGAAACGCACTCGAATACCTTCTGTGCTCTGTGGAGGGATCGAGAAAGTCCATCACTCGCATATATTTCCATTGCTTCTTTTTCTTAGCTGCCCTTCCACCCCGACTACCATCCTGCTCCAGCCGCTTTTTCCTGGTGTATGTGTCTCTTAGATTTTTCCATTTAGCTTTCACCTCTTCCACTATACAAACACACACACACACGTTGGTGGTGGTTAGGCGCGCTGACAGTAACGCTACATAACAAGCGACACCAACAAAACTCACCATCGACTCCCATTTTGTCTGCTATTCCTTGCCAGAGAACTTCTTTCCGCTTCGTGTTTTTGTACTCACTGTGGTTTTTATCAAATAATTCCTTGTTCTCAGACACCAAAAACAGCAACAGCTCCGCGTCCATCTTGACTACCATTCTTCTTCTAACGATTCTATTGCGGGATTTCCCGCTTCAGCGCCACCAAGTGTGGAGGAGAGGCGGGATCGGATACGTAAAGGAAAGGCTTGAATCTGATTGGTCGGTGAGTTTTTTCTCTCAGTCAACGAAAAAAAAATTAATTAATCGTGCACAAAGTACTATGAATGTAAATATAAATTGTCTTTAAAAAAACAACAACATCTTATTAAACATGTCTCATTAAATTAAAAAAAGAAACAGTACATCCTTAAAAACAACATACAAGTATTTTTTAAAAAACAATTGAAAACTATTTCTTGGTACTGATTTTATTGTAAGATCATTAAAAATCGTAAAAATAATTGTAAAAACATACGTTCAAATGTTTTCTTCAAAAACGGCTACAGTGTACTGATTGATTAGTACTATTTGAGGTAGTGCAGTGTGTCCTTGGAATCCAAATTCAGACGCTTCTTGATGCACTTACAAATATAATTATTTATACAAGAATAATATATATGCATAATAATTACATTGTATAAAAATGTATTTGATTACAATCATAATTATCTTCTATTATCATTTTCGATTTATAACATTTTTTTTCCAATCCAGGCATACTCTAATAAAAGTCCTCCTCTGAATATCACTGAAGATCCCTTCGAAAGTATTCTGGTTATCACAGGTTCAGGTTTTCATGTCTATTTTATCTTCAAGTTATTAAATTAGTGGTAACATAATGCATATTAGATACATGATTACTCAAGTCCATGTCATTTTCTTGATAGTTGTTGCTGATTGGCCCATTCTTGAATGAGCTGATGGCATAAGCCGGCGGGACCCAGAACACAGGTGGCTCTCTTCTGGGGTCAAGTGGCGGTTTCCGTAGTGCTTCTGTTATTTCTTCATAAGTGAACCAGCGAGCATCCTCAAGTTCTGCCTTGTCAATATTCACCTATCCATGAACACAGTTAAAGCAGTTTAAGTTTATAACAACAGCAATATCTCTACTCTGCTGTCATTGGGTTAAATAAGTATGTTTTGATATGCCTGAATGCTTTCCAGGGTCTCAAAATAGTATTCATTCAGTCATTTTCACATTTTAATGACTGAACCAATTCTCATCCATGTTCTATAACTGACAGAGAAATACTGTATACACATTTTACCAAATTCATTACAAATTATCAGAAAATAATTTAATGTAAAAGCAGAGACTCAAACTAGAGAGTCCTACATGTGTCTGAAGGCAATTATTTTTTATTTTATTTATTTTTTAATACAGTTCACTTAAAGGGGTCATAGGATGCTACATGCACTTTTACAAGTTGTTTGAACTGAAATGTGTGTTGGGAGTGTGTGTACACAACCACCCTATAAGGATAAAAATCCCCCAAGTGTTTTTTTATTAATCTGGTTAAATGTTTTCCCCTTTCTCAAATCGAGCCGATCTCAGATGCCTATCTGTGTGACGTCACACAGACAGGCCCCTCCCACGATAGTTTGATTGACAGTAGCGTTTCAGCACAGACTGGACTGGGGTCTTACCTTAGACCCGCCCTGAGTGAGCTGTCATCAGTCCGCCATTGTTTCACCGCCGGAGCAGATGCAGACAAGAATGACTCCTAAGCGATTGAGGTGTTCTGTTGTTGGATGTAATAATGAACATAGCAGTCGTCATTTACTCCCGACATCTGAGCCGCTGAACTTGCAGTGGATTACATTGTTTCTAAAGGGAATGCGCCCCCGATCTACATAAATGTGTCTATGTTTGCGTGAATCATTCGTGATCCAGCCTCATCTACAGAAGAAGTGAGTATAATGTTTTGTAATGAATCTTTGCAAATTGCCTTTCCTAATAATGTGCTAATTAGCAAGTTTCACGATGAATGCGGCTAAAATAAACTCTCTGAAAGCAGCTCGGAAGAGAGGGGCGGGGTCAGCATAGCTCATTAACATTTAAAGGAAAATGCTACAAAAACTGCTTGCTCTGAAAAGAGCCGTTTTTGACAGTGTTTTTTACACTACCATTGAGAAATTTTAACCAAACTATGTTACAGACTTTTCATTAAGACCCTAAAGAATCATATCAACTTGTGGAAAATGGGCATCCTATGACCCCTTTAAAGGGGTCATATGATGCAATTTCAAATTTCCCTTTCTCTTTGGAGTGTTACAAGCTGTTCATGCATAGATAAGATCCCTAAAGTTGCAAAGTCACATGTGGTTGCCGCAAGCCCACCGGCCGCGCCGTTCTCAAGCCCGCCGGCCTCCGCTCACTCAAGCCCGCCGTGTGTGACGCTATGTGTTTCGTTGTGAAAGCGAAACTTTGTTTGGCCTTCCAAAAGAGGACACAACTAGAAATCAGTGGTTAAGTTGTATTTACAACACTGTTCCAGAACAGTTCAACCCAAATATTCAGATGTGTGCAGCACATTTTATACAGGACTGTTTCCTGAACCTGCAGAGTAGCCTACAATGGGTCTGTGCACAAAGGCTGTTTCTATAAAGTGGGGCAGTTCCAACTTTGCAAGAACAGTCTGGCGCTTCTGACTCACAGCCTGTAAGTAAGTTTTTTATATTTAAAGAATTTGCCACTGACTATTCAAACGCGAGTTTTGAGCAGTGTAGAGTAGCGCTTGTTGTTTGTTGTTTCTTCGATCACAAATGCAGACATGGTTTTATGTTTACGCAGCACAATATGCAACGCGTACAAAGACAGTATAAGTAATTAATATCAGAAATTATGTCCCCACTGGATGCAACAAATGCCTCGTTTATAATGGGTTTTCATGTTTTTGAATCATCGCTCCAGCCGGACAGGGCATCACAGTATGGTAAGGGGCGTAACATTTCCATTGAGGTATTCAGCCAACCATAACGCACTGGATAGCTGGCAAATCAGAGCACACCTCGCTTTTCAGAATGATGAGTTTTGTAAAAATTTACGCATTTCAGAAAGGCGGGGCATAGAGGAGCAACAATAATGTACATTATGTGAAAAATAATGTGTTTTTGAACCTTAAACCGCATAAACACATTGCATTATACCAAATACACAACATAATGTTCTTTTTAGCAACGTCATATGACCCCTTTAATAATATAATGTATGTCTTTAATCTGTAGTGTCTCACTAATAAGTAGTTTAAGGGATCATCCAAGTCTCACCTGCGTTTTATCTGGGTTTACAGTTGCGTGGCAGGCTAACATAAAGGAGTTTTGTGGGAATGGCCAGTGCTGTGATCCAGAGTACTGAATGTTCTCCACCTCTAGACCCACCTCTTCTGCAACCTCTCTGTGCAGGGTCTCCTCCACTGACTCTCCTGCAAAATGTTTTGATAGAGCAAAATGATTAGGTAACTCCACAGAGTGATATGGTGTGCACAGCAGCTTGTAATAAAGTGTGACTCGTCCATGTCACAGAAGCCTGAGAGCGCGCTGTACATGCCTAGAGGAAACATGGTCTGGCGCGCCAGCAAACATCTGCTCCCATCAGACACCAGCACGATCACAGCAGGTGCCATCTGCAAGTCAAGGACAAACAGCTTCATGCTAATGTTTTCATTGTGTACCGTAATTTAAGGACAACAAGAAATGGCATTCGCAATTCATTGTACTCCAAAATAGGATATTCAACGCGAAAATTGATTAATCAGGAATTAATTGGGTAGTAAGTGGGCATTCCATACCAGAATGGATTCGGACCTGTTTATAAAATCTACTGTCTGGGACACTGCATGGCCTTAAAACTTTCACAATTTTTAGTTTTTTTAATTACTTTAAACTTAAAACTGCTTTAAACTTAAAACTACTTAATTAAAGCTTAAAACCTTCAAACTTTTCCAAAATGTATGGCTAAGTTTTCTCAAAGTTTGTATTGATTCACTTTTTTTATCTAGTTCAAATCTGTTGTTTGCTGATATTGCCATAGCCTTTATTACATTAATTTTAACTGCCATTATTGTGTAAATTACTATATTAGACTTTATTACATACAGTAGTAGCCTGAAACAATGTCTAAATAGCTATTTAGATACTGTGAAAATGGCAATATATCTTTATTTAGAACAGCACATTAATATTACTCAAACCTGCGTCAGTGAAACATATCAGATAAAACAGAAATTATTTTAAAAATCGGACAATGCTTTCTGTCAAATGCCATGTATGTGCATATTGTGGCAGTTGTAGTGTTGTCTGGCATCGTGAAAAGCACATGCTTACTTTGGGGTAGTAGGTGATGCCACTGCTGTGGCAAACTCTGACACTTCCTGATTGGTTCCTGATGGTAGGCTGCCCAGTGGCACTGCAAAAGCAATTGGTCTGGTGCCATCGAAGGAGAGCTTGTCGCTAAAACAAACACCATATAACTTCTCAGAGATGGTCAACATACGAATAGCTCCAACTTTATTCATATAGAATATCTTTCGTTTTTGCTTTTGTAACAGAAGTAGCGAAATATATTTTCCAATCCAAATATATCCAAGTGTTTCAATTATTGAAAAAAGGAGGGGACTTGGCTCTATGCATCGGCTGTTGACTGGATGAAGGCAGATCTGAATGTGAGCTTGTAGTCAGTTGTAATAAAGAGGTGGAGTTTTAGCAGATGACTGGAGAAGTACTGAATACATCACTAGAGAGAAGTCTGTCGTTTCACCAGTAGATCCAGTTCTAACATTTTGATTAAAAATTACGAGGTCAAAAAACATATTCATGGGTGAATCGTTCACAATAAGAACAATAACATGCATTTAGGAAATTGATAGCACAAATTTTCATTTAATGCTGAACTTAAGTTCTGTCATGACAACTCTCGGAGAGATTGGCATGGTAATGTACATGACAATGTTAATGTATTTGGTCTTGGCGGAATAGATCTGCTACGCTGCTGCTACAGCAGAGCAAGTACCGAGACTTGCTACTGCCAATACATCCACAACATGCTGCTGTGAGCATGTAAGAAATATTGCTGCTGCAAATATAACATACATGATATGACCCCCATATAGCATACATGAATCACCTCATAGCAGATCTATACAGGTGGAGCTGGGGAAGGTGGAGGGTTTCTTGCTACGGCAAGCACTAGTCATTTATTTGAATGCTGAGCAGCGAGCTCATTGGCTACCGATACAGAAGAGAACCAATCAGCTGTGCCATGTGATAATGATGTCATTAGGTCAGACTGAGTTAGACCTATCAGACTGCGCCATCTAGAGTTTCATGCCAGAACTCTGTATTTGAACCTGCAACCTGCTTACCTACCCCATGTTTACTGAAATCAAATATCATCAGTCACAAAATCAACATGATAATTCAAAGTGATTACAAAGCACTAGCATTTTTGATCATTTAGAAACCTAAAGTACATACTTTGGCCACAAGAGGAGACTCTGGTCCAGGTAACAAGCTTTCCTGAGGTCCACAAACATACCTCTACACACCTGCTCCAATGCACTGCGGTCTAAATCACCTACAATGAGAAGAGAGCTCCATGAGCTGATATATATAGTGTATAAAATAATATACAGTTTACAGCATAGTATAGTATACAGGGTTTCCATGGTCACCTGGAAATATTAACATTGTTTTCCAGGCCTGGAAATTAATAAAGAATTTAAAATGTCATTGAAATTCCAGGAACAATCAAACACCACTCACATTCTCAATCCTATAGCGTTCCTGTAGCTCAAACAGTAGAGCATGGAGCTAGCAACACCAAAGCAATATACTGTAAGTCAACGAATGCAATATAAGTCGCTTTGGATAAAAACGCTTGCCAGGTGTATAAATGAAATTTCATATACTGATACATTTTCCAGTTGTAGAATGTTGGGCTTTATTTTCATAGTATTGTGTAGTAATGGCTGTATTAACTGACCTACTTCCAGTGAGAATTGGGGTTCACCCTTGTCAGTGCGTCCCAGAAGAAAAGATTCGTTACTGTTTGTCCTTTCCAACCTTCTCCAGTATGTGTTCCAAATCTAGAGAAATGGGCATACAAATGCATATGCAAAATCCTTTTATTTACGTAATGGAAGAGTTTAAATGGAGTTGTACTGAAACCTGAGGTTTTTAGAGAAGCCAGTGTGTAAATGCCACTGTTGGTCTTTCGCAGTAGAGGAGAAAGCTTATGATACAGTAGAAAGTTCCCAGACTTCAGTGCCTCTCGACATGCCTCATCGTCCTCCTTTAATCTCTTACGGTACCTAAACAGGAATATTTTATTTTATATTCAGAAGTTAAGAAAAAAATGACTTGAATTGTCCATAATTCATGCTAGGAAATATTATAGATAACGCTTAATAATACTACCATTTATTTTTTTTAAATAATAGTAGTAGTAATAATAATAAAAAAATAACATGAATAAGAATTCAGAAACCAAAGAATGTTTAACGGATTGTTAATTTTTGTTAATTAGGTCATTCACCTCAAAACATCAACACATAAAAAGATAAAGAAAATAATAGCTGTTTTAGGACTGTTTGCACTTTAAACTCATGAAAAACTTTTTTTTTTTTAAATCAACAGAGTTAACTCTTTGTGTACTTATGTCACATAACTATTTTCATTTTCTTACGTATTATAAAATATATTTTCTTTTGACCTGGACATGTTCTTGACAGCTTTTGTGAGATTCATCCAAACACCTATAAAAAGTTATATTAATTCCAGTCCATCAGTACATTATACTTCCAGTACTACAGTGGCATCCTATTTCATATTATAAATAGATGTATTTTAAAGAAGACAGACCTCACTCGAGAGACATAATATCCAGAGTAGGAGCGTGATAGCACCAGGTTACAGTTGAAGAAAAGCTTGAATGACTGCAGCATGTCTAAAAGCTCCAGAGGATAATGCCTGTATGTTCAATACAAAGGTTTTAACAAACGTTCACATTTGCTCGACCTAAATGAAACTTGTTCAACAGTCATGCAGGGCGTATGAGACAGAACTTGCCCTTGAAACAGACGTAAACTGGCAGTACAGACTCTTCTTTCAGTATCACCGTTTCCTGTAAATAACAGTTTCTTTGATTTTATTCGTGTAAAGGCACGGCCAAAGGCGAATGTCACAAAAATACATAGATAAGTTATTTGTAACAGAGCACATCGTCGTACTACTGGTGTCTAAAATTTTGGAGTCACAAGCTTATTTATCCCTCTGTCGATATACATGTGTGATTACACAAAGAGCTCTAATGTACATTATTTCTGCTCTTTATGTCTGTACATGATTGCACTAACAAAAGGTACCAAAAGTGCCATGCTATTACTGTGCTTTTAGATATCCCTTCTGAAAAAGAAGTGTGCTTAATTGTATTGTGTGTGCACTTTTTAAAGACTTGAAATCTTTTGAAAAAGTTATTAAAAAACTGTACTTGCAGATAATATAATATTAATACAATAAAAGGGCACTTAAGTGCATATAAGTGACTATGACTAAATACACTTAAGAAAGAAATCAAACGTTTCATTAGCCTACATTTTAATTCATTGTTTTAATAATTGATTGATTCATTGTTTTATTTTGATGTGCTGTCTAACGAACTAAAGCACAAGTTTAACTGTTATTTTATATTGCATTTAAATTTGATGCTTAAATGATAATTAATATACATTTTAAAATACATTTTCTTGTCATTGTAAATGCAATTGCAATTAAATCTCTGAAAACATTCAGTTTGTATAAGTATTTTCTTATAAAGTATATTATTTACATAGCACTTATTTATATTTATACATATATTTACATATATAGTTATAGCACTTGCATATCATTGCTCTTTTGTAGATTTTGATTGCTTCCATTGTCCTTATTTGTAAGTCTTTGGATAAAAGTGTCTAAATGTAAATGTAAATTATTTCCTTACTAAATACTCTTTTTAAAAATGCTAATTCTAAAGCTAAAGTGTACAATTTTTCACAAGGGATACAGTGGTGATGTGAGTTTTTGGACATGGTAAAACTACGGAATTCATTGAAGTACCTTGAAATATGTAAATACCATGTTATTTACACTATATATGTAAAATAAACAATTATTCAAGACCATAGTCAAGGTATTATGACATGCAGAGGCGGACAGTAACTAAGTACATTTACTTGAGTATTGTACTTAAGTACACTTTTTGGGTATCTGTACTTTACTTGAGTATTATTTTTTCTGGAAACTTATGACTTTAACTAAACTACATTCTTTTCACTCCACTACGTTTCTATCAAGATCCTCAAAGTAGAAAGTCGTTAGCAGCTTTAAAAGTCAGTGGGTGATTTTTTTCCTCTCTAAAACGTGACTTTCTTTTTTCAGACAGTTTATCAGTAATCACTCTTGTAGGGCTACATGAAGTGAACTCCCTGCATTTTTTGAGCACTGACCAGTTCCAAATGTGATATTTATTTACAACAATTCAATAAGAAGAAGTTAATATTGTGGTTTATATTAGACACAATATTTTCTGATTTTGCTAAATTGTGTAGGTGAAAATATTACCTATAAAGCCACAGAAGAACTGTTGTGCGTCTCCTAATAAAACACAAAAGGTGTTTGACTTGAAGCAGCACTGCAGACCGTTCGGTGTGTGACATCAAAGTACAGCGAGAGCGATTAGACAGCAATTTTTTAAATTTTTGTTTTGATGTCAAATAAGTCTTGCTGTTTCGTTAAAGCAGTGTTGCTGTTGTAAAGTTATACATTTACAGTTGTGTTGCCGGGTTTTAAAGCAGGTTTGATTTTTTATTTTCTTCCTTATCAGTCTGTATTTACAGCAATTTCACTGTCCACTCTGTTCAAATGTGGATGAATGGCTACACATAGATGTGTCCAGAGCTGTGTGAGATCACTACCCTCCTGATTTTGTGGGGTAGGGGTGTTAAATAATAATAATTATTTTGTTTTGTTTTTCCCCATAGGTTTTTAACATTCTAAAAGCTCTTTATTCCAAAGATACTACAAGCTAGTCAGTGTATTCAGCAGGTGTAATGTATTGTAAGTTGCTTCCTTTTGTGGGGGTGGGTAGGGGTGTTAAATAATAATAATTATTTTGTTTTGTTTTCCCCCATAGGTTTTTAACATTATAAAAGCTCTTTATTCCAAAGATACTACAAGCTAGTCAGTGTATTCAGCAGGTGTAATGTATTGTAAGTTGCTTCAGAGGTATTGCAAGTATTACACTGTAAAAAAAATTATGTAAAATTTACGGTAAAAAAAACGGCAGCTGCGGTTGCCGGAATTTTACCGCAAAAAATACGGTAGCAACGTTTTAGGTTTTACGGTTTTAATTTAAATTTACAGTTAAATACCGTAATTTCATTAACTGATATAATGTTAATATACCAACCTAGTGAAGTACTGAAATCTGTTTTGTACTGACAGCGTTTAATTGTAATGGAGTAATATTTGACCAGCAGTATCTGTACTTTCACTCAAGTAATGGAGGTGTGTACTTTGTCCGCCTCTGATGACATGTGATAGTTACCATCATTGTACCACAGAAGCCTACTTTTTAAAATATCTGTATCATTTTATTTCACTTTTATTTGTTTTAATGATGTGTATGTATTGGTTTTTGCTATTTTACCTTTGTCTCAGACCTCCAATCTTTTTTTAGAGGGGTTTTGACCACTTCTTTAGCTGGTCAGGCTGGGAGGGAATGGTTTAAAAGTAAAAACTTTACAGTACATACAAAACTGGAAGAAATTATACTTTCCAGTAGTTCAGCTTTTTATGTGACAGTGGGGGACTGTTGCACAGTTGCTCTTTATGAACAGCAGATGGCGCTGCGGTTCAATCATTTGTCCTCTGTAGATTTTCCCGAGTTCAGCTGAGCTCTGTAGCAACCGAGCCGCTGAGGAGCGAGAGTGGGAGAGGAGCTGACCAAACAACATTTTCCCATTTTGCTATATCGACTCATTCCAGGGAGGAACAGTAAGTAGACCTGTTTATTACGCTGCAGTAAACATATCTAACGTTAGAGATAATCGCATACTCTCACTATCACAGACGCGGCTCGAGACACTCTAGAAATTTCCCCGCATATTTCCATAGTTTTCCCGTTCGGTGTGCTACCAATGCTCGCTTTCCTTGTAAAAAACCGGTTGTCAACATATTTCCCTATATTTATATAATTTTTTTCTCGTGGATTTGGGGGCGTAGATTTGACCAGTTGATGGAAAACCATCTTGCGTTTTGGTTAAATAAAAAACAAAACACTGCGATCATAAAATCTAATAACTAATATATAAACTAATATCTATAAGGTGATAATAAAGTCAAGTGCGCTTATTTATTAAACCATAGTACCAAAATGATGTAATTAGTTCCATTTTATTAGAATCAGTTCATTTTAAAATGAGAAGAGTTGAGTCTCTTTAGTCTGCTTTGAAAGTATGAACGGGTTAAAGATCATTTGCAGCGTGAAGAGCTGCAGAAAACACGTTTACAACTTCACGAGTTATAAGAATGAAGTAAGAAGTCAGTCTAGTGAAGTTACAGTGTTTCTGGTGATGTACTGGGGGAGGGGAAGGGACGTGGCACTCCTCCGTTTACAAATATCCCGCTTACTACCGTAAAACATTGTAATAATAACAGTTATTCGTCTGTTATAACCAGTGTTGGGGGTAACGCGTTACAAGTAACGCGAGTTACGTAATCAGATTACTTTTTTTCCAAGTAACTTGTAAAGTAACGCATTACTTTTTAATTTACAAGAGAATATCTGAGTTACTTTTTCAAATAAGTAACGCAAGTTATTTTTTTTTTCTAATTTATTGAGTGACAGCTCTCCTGTCCACGTGTTGAGAGAAATCAGATGTTATTGTAGTTCTAAAATAAATATGAATATGCATTAATTCATCTCACTAACAAAAAACACAGATTCAGTATTCCTCAAAATGAATTTAAAAAATGCAACTCAGAATATGACGCAAACCTGCAATAATTAAATGTTAAACAACACAAATATGCTTTATGTATTCAATCCCATTCTATTAACCAATGTCTTTGCTTCTGGCCTTCGATGATCCAGTGTAACCGTACTAATAATCAAAAATGACTCTACACAAACATTTGTGTGTCTTTTTTTATTGCTGAAGTGTGTTGAAATGTCTTCTTCTGCGTTCTACTGTACGGACGTACATTTACATTTCCTTCAGCCTGAGGCTTATTCATTTCACTTTTGGCGTGAAAAGACTTTTATATTTGCCAAAAATATAAAATAGAACTTTTTTATTTTAAAAACAAGCAAGCAAGCCCTGTCCAGATTTAAAAAGTAACGCAAAAGTAACGTAAAGCATTACTTTCCATAAAAAGTAACGTAATTAGTTACTTTTTTATGGAGTAACGCAATATTGTAATGCATTAAAAGTAACTTTCCCCAACTGCTTATTACCTGTTATAATAATGCAAGTCATTTTATCATTTGGGTTAACATCAGAGCAGACCAGTGTGTTTGCACAAGTACACTTACTTGTACTTAGAAAAAGCACTCCATGGTATTACCATGGTGCATACTGACAAAACATACTATATATATTATTACTACTATACTTTTTGCCAGTGTTATGAACATTGAAAATGTATTTCTGTCCTTTAACATTAGACCGTAAAAAGTCAAGCTGTTATTTTGCATGCACAGTCACATTAAACAACAGGCCTATTTGTGACTGATAATTTATTCATTATCATATGAAGCATGTTTGAGTTTACTTGACATGTATTGTTGCCCCCACCCCACAGTTACACAGTGCACAGTTGTCAAATCCAGTACACTAAAAAAATGCTGGGTTAAATACAACCCAGTGCTGGGTAAAATAGGGACAAACCCAGCAATTGGGCTGTTTTGACCCAGCAGTTGAGTTAAATATTTAACCCAACCTTCTGGGTAGTAACCCAACCGCTGGGTCAAAACAGCCCAATTGCTGGGTTTGTCCCTATTTTACCCAGCACTGGGTTGTATTTAACCCAGCATCTTTTAGTGTGTATATTAATCCAAATGTAAAGCAGTAGGCTATATTCTCTTACAATATTTTATCACGGTGATCATTTTCCAGAAATCCCCAAATAGTTAATCATTTCTAACTTGCTATACATTTACTGTAACTGATTATGGTTTTACCAAACTTAGATTTTGTTACGGTTTGGCCCAGGGGTGTAGTCCTTCTGTATTATGGTGACCACATCTAGTAACCTTCCTTGACTTCACCCCGAGCTATTCCTTTTTTTAGTGTATTCACTGCAGGATTTTAGGCAAGCCTTCTCTACAAGTTAATACTAGTTCCTCAAAGGTTTAGTCAAGTCACATGTTCTGATCACATTCTTGTCTTTTTGAGTTAGGAAAAAGCATAACATTTTTTAAGAGGCACTTGTTTTCACAGGAGGAATCTGAAATGGTTTGTGTGCTACTGTTTAGGTGTTATTTGTGTTTGGGTGAATTCCTGTAGTGCTTGTTTTAGCAGCTTTTGCCCCCAACAGATGGCCGAGTTTTTGGAAATGGCTGGGAAATGCATTCGTATTCGAGTTTTTCTAACACCAAAGCTGAAGTGACGTTTCGGTTAAGCGACGGTCAGAACACAGTTTTCCTAGATATAGCCTACATGTTAACGATTGAGGAACAGCTGTTTTGTCTTGTTTCAGTTAATCATTTTGGTTTGGAAAGTTAAAAGAAGCCCATATTCTTACAAACCCACAACCTGACAGATAAAGCTGTTAGTTTCTACTTTCTCTTGGGGCTTTTTGAACCGATAAAATGAGTGATGTGAATAAAGTGAGTTGCTCAACCCAACCAAACACCCATTGTATGAGTAACCTACTAAAACACGATGAATTGTTCCTAAATACACTGCTGTCTCTGTCTCTGCTGTGGTTCAAACCACTTATAAACAAAAGCGAATAGAGGTCATACTAAATTGGCAGGCTAAACTGAAACTGATATATGAGCAATGTCTGCATGTACTTAGCCATGATGCTAGGGTGGGTTGGGTTTTGTTCAAATGCCTTAGCGAACACCACTAATAAGTATCCACCCAAAATGGTTTTGAAATAATCTGTTTTAAGATTTCTTGTGCAGAATAATTCAACATGCCCTCAAATCACAGGAAGTGGCTTTAATCCTGTTCACATACTGAAAGTATGCACTTCACTGCTGGAATAAAATGTCTTTTGCACTTGCATGTATCGTGGTAGAATGAAATGCAATGAAGTTTTGTTGAAATTGCAAGAATGACTTATATAGCCATATAGTCTTGAAAACATCAGAAAGAATGTGCTGAAAATGACAAAGCATTTTCATGTGTATGCCATCAAAAAAATGAGCAAGAGTGTATATATGTATATATATATATACTATTTATGATGGATGACATGCAAAAAAAAAAGGTACTCTCTAAACAATGCTGGGTTATATACAACCCAGTGCTGGGTAAAATAGGGACAAACCCAGCAATTAGGCTGTTTTGACCCAGCGGTTGGGTTAAATGTTTACCCCAACCTTCTGGGTAGTAACCCAACCGCTGGGTCAAAACAGCACAATTGCTGGGTTTGTCCCTATTTTACCCAGCACTGGGTTGTATTTAACCCAGCATTTTTTAGAGTGTAGCAAAATTATTATAGAAGGAAGAAGTTTGTGCAATCTGCTTGGTTGTTCTGCTCTATTTATAAATTGAAGCTACAGGCTAACTGAATGCAGTCAAGCTGATGGCGGTGAGCTGGCAGCCCCTTCTTGTTTCACAGTGCCAGTGGGGTTTTGAGTAAACAATCTGTCTGGCTCAGAACAACTCATCATGCTCTTGTGTGCTTCACTGCTGAGTAATAACTGCTGAAATACATAGAGCAGCTGTGAGAAATGTATTACTCTGTTAAGGTATTACAGGAATAGTTCACCCAAAAATTAAAGTTACTCACCCTCAAGTCTTTCGAAACCTGTATGACCTATTTTCTTCTGTGGAACATTAAAAAAGATATTATGGGAAATGTCTCAGTGTTGTTTCCTCTCACACACAATGTTAGTTGGATCATGTTAACTTTCTTCACAATATCTTATTTCTACAATGCAGGTTTGAAATGACAAGCTTTCATTTTTGGGTGCACTGTCCCTTTAATGAACGCTTGAGCAACTTACACATGGGTTATAAACTTCCGTTTTTTGTGAAAATGATTTGTTGAACTCAATAGATTTTCTTTGTCAGTTCCTGATTTACACTGTTTCTGTTTGTAGCTGTGTGTACATTTGACTTTACAGGCTTTTCATGCAGATGTAATGAATGATTTTGATTCTCCATTTAGATGTAATGTGCCCATCTTTCGCATAAACTATTAACCACTTCCACTTCCAAGCCTTTTCCCATAGGAATTTGTTATTTGATTTGTAAATGATCAGGTTTGCTTTAATTTCTGCTGGATTGTTGTTGTTTTTTTTACTTGCCCTGCCAACATTTTCACTGGCTCCAGCACAAAATAATAAAACATTTTTATTTTTAGCCATGCATTATTATATTTTGCACAAAGCATTCTTTTAAAGAAGGTTCTTTATAAGTTCCAAACAAAATAGTTTGGGGAAAAAAACATTGAAGAAAAAATGAAGCACATCAAGCTGAAAAGCACTCGGCTCACAAACACACTTCTGCTGGAGATAGATAGCATATTCTAAGCATTACTGGTTGGTTTGTTGTTTTCAACACATTCTTACTGATGCTTTCAATATTGTCTCAACTCAGTTATGCAAATTCGACCAAACTTGTGTTGACCGTCTGGATAAATTTATTTTGGTGACAAATCATCAGAAACCAATTACACGCTCACCTGAATGCTATTACACACACTATATAACCCCTACCCTGATCCTGCTCTAGTCGCCGAGTATTGTTCAGCATTTATCGCTCACCTAGGGATAGCTACTTTACGGAGCCCTTCCAAGTTCATGAGTCTAGCCTTCTTCATAGTCTGTCTTCCCGTGTCTTGATCCTAGCCTGTTATCTCGTCCTGTCTGATTTCTGCCTGCCCTGAAGTTTATAGCCTGTCTTGGATTTACCCTTTGCCTTGCTGATTCGGACTGTGTTTGCTCCTCGATTGGATTTTTGCTTGTTTTGGATTCCTCTTTTGTCTTGCCCTCAATATACCTGTTTGCCATTGTCAGATCCTTGCCTGTTTTTATGACCACGCCTTTAAATAAAAGCTTTGCAGATGGATCCGCACGTCTCACGTCTCTGTCGCCCCGTAACATTATAAATAGTTACAAGCTGTTGTACAACTGTATAAAACTTTACACTTACTAAACAGAGCAAACAAACCAAACAATATAACAACAAACACAATGTACTTGATATAGACACAGTATAATAAAAAAAAAACCTAGAACATTTCTGATTTATATATTTATTTATTTTATAATTTTATTTGATTCAGGATTCATTTCAGTAAACATAGTGTATTTTAATAGTTTTAGTTAACGATAACTCTGCAACATTCAAATATACAGTTCAGCAGTCATTATACAAAAATATTTGGCCTCTCAGTCACATTATTGATCAGTCAGAATCAAGCTCAGAGAGCTCTGTAACAGTATCTAAATCTAATTTTTTCTCTTTTATGTCGTGTGTTGAAAAGGGTGAAGATGGGAGTTAGGAGTGTGTGCTGTATTTTACTCATCTCTCTGATAAAGTCTTTCTCTGCTCACGGTGACTTCTTCACATCCATTGGTATGCAGCCTTTTCACCTTTTTATACATTTATCTTTGAAATGTTCCTACAGATTCTAACAGGCAGCATAAGCCTCTAAACCCCTGTGTTCATGAATGTTTACCACTGCAAGTTATGCTATTAATAGAACATTAGAAGATGCAGCTGACAGGTGTTGTGGAGAAGTAGGCCGGTCATTCACTAATCACCGATGCTCGGTTTAACCTGGGCTCTGTGTTGGCAGGTCACATGACAGATTTGCTGTTCACAGAAAAAGACCTGGTGACGTCATTGAAAGACTACATCAGAGCAGAGGAGAGCAAACTGGAGCAAGTGAAACAGTGAGTAGCAAGTATAACAAGTATAACTCATACCTGTTTGAATTGGCAATGACTGATTTTGTTCCAATTCAATGCTTAAGATTACGTTTCAATTCCAATTATATGTTGATAAAACTTGACTATAGTGATATCTAGGGGTGTAATAATATCGTTAATATGTCATTATATTATCATTGAGATACTATTATATTTTTTATTCATATTTTGCATTAGTTTTTATTTTTTGGTTTTTGTTTTAACTTGAGTAAAAATTTTAGTAATTATTATTATTATTATTTTGTCATTTATATTAGTTTTAGCAGGTTTAGTTATTTTAGTGCATCAAGTTAAACTAAATGAGAATGTTTCCTTGGTAAATGGCTGACTAAAAGAAGTTCATATATACATATATATATA